>NW_028301578.1:13710000-13892500 GCF_042242905.1 Orbicella faveolata | reverse complement strand
ACATTTCTTTTTCTTTTTTCTTATGAGAACAAATTTCCTTGAGGGTCAGTCACATTCTATTTTAATTAAGTTGTTCACAGCCCTCTATTTTCTGGTATTTTTATTCGATCTTGAACGCGCGGATGAAATCGCGAGAGAACTGGACGCCTAGGGTTAACGGGAGACCTGACAGCTCACCTCCCCGCCCCCACCCCCAAGTGCTTCGTGCTCGCTTTTTCTTTCGCCTGCGTTGAAAAATAGAGAGGCTGCAAACAGTCTATGTTTTAACACACTATGAACACGTTGCGTGGTGCAGTAAATAACTCGGGAGTATTGAGCAGAGCAACGTGCCCCTCTGCAGTCACTATCATTCGTCTTAGGGATTCACCAATACCTTCTACATAGATTTTAGTGCTGCGTACAAGCTCGCCATCTTTGGTGTATATGTGCAGGTAAACGTAAAGAAGTCCTACATCAGCGAGGACGAGATGTTCACTTGAATGGTGAAATGCAATTGTACGTTTATAAGGAAGAGCGGAACCAAGCGTGTGTTTGAATTTAGAAAGATGGTCACCGTGTTCACTGAACATGTGGACGTAGGAGAGTCCGTCCAACACAATAACACGGTCATCACTAGCAAGAGCCAGATCGTTTACAGAACACCTTAAAAGTCCTTCTCCAAAACTGCGCACAAATTGTCCATCATTCTCGTACACATCAACAACATAACCTTCCTTAAGATATCTGTTGCCCTTTATAACAACTTTGTGCTTACTATCGACTATCATAGCAGGAGAGTTATTGAAGTCAAGTTTCACCTTCACAGGAAACTGGTGGTGCATTTCCCCGTTGTTGTTAAACATGGATACCACAAAGTCAGATCCTGAATAATGAAGCTTAAACAATTTGACCAGTACATAGAAGTTGTCGTTCATGTCGACGGCGACATCAACCACTAGAAAACTGTCTTGGTCTACATTATGATCAGGGAGACTGAAATGATGCATAAACTGTCCTCTTCTGTCGAAGACCTTTACTTTAAGAATTACCCCGTCAGCTATAATGAACTCTCCCTTGGAATTCATCGCCATACCGCTCGGGTTTTTAAGCCTGTGCTCCTCCAGTCCATCCTGACCAAATGACCATGGTGCAAAAGAACAGTGCTCCATGTCCTGCTTACGAAGGACTTCAACTACCCTTTCGTCGCGCAACGGATCAATGTTTCCTTCTTCAGTATCAACTGTAGGCCACATCCAGAAAGGTACCTCTTTACCGACTGCTCGCGTGACATCGAAGATGACACGATTCACGTGACAGACACTAGAAATGATCTTCCCGCGTCCGTCTTTATTAAACCATGATTTGATGCCTTTCTGGAGTTCGACGTTAAAACTATTCTGTACTGCTGGCAGACAGTTTATTTCTTTGATACACACGCTGCACGGCGCTATTGCGTCCGCAGGATTGTCTATTGTCTCTAGTATTGTCGCCATAACTCGATATTCCATTGCCAGGATGCAGTCAGACGTTGTTAGAGCTTCATTTTTAAAAGCTCTTGTTGCTTCCCTGCGAGCCTCTTCGAATCTCGTCTTTGCGTTGGCAAGCGCCCTCGTAGCTGATTCATCCACACCAGTAAGCTGCATGTTTCGCATTTCTTCGGCGAGAGCAAACGCTTCAGCACAGGCTGCTCGCACAGGTACCTCGCCTCCACTTCTGGACCTTTCTTTATCGAACACTTCATAGAGCAGCTCGATTCCTTCCTCAAAGAAGCTGATACTTGTTAACAAATCTTTTCTTGATAATCCATCCAACTTTGACTTGATATCGTCTATCTCACGGACAATCACGCTGCGAAATTTTTGTTCTGTTAAGTCGCCATCTTTCAGCCTCTCCGTTGCCTTATCTCTGCCTTTATTCACAAGCAAGCCAATAGTGGCTTTGAACACGGCAGTCATAATCGAAGACATTATCCTTGAGTAAATGGCTTTCAATTCTTCTGTTATTCACTGCAGCGATGGAAACAAAGAGGTCCTTGTCTGGGCAAATTCCGACAGCGCTATGTCTCTGATCGATCTGAGGAGTTAAAACGACGTCATGAACGACGACACCGCTCACGCGACTTTGTGTTTTTTACGACAGCGACAAAGAGAAATGCCAAATCGATAACAACACTGTCGACAGCGACTTTCGACCACTTGCAGTGCATTTGGGCAGAAGAAATTGTATTTTACTATATCAAAACAAACATAAAGTTCAACTTTCTGTGAGACGTTATGCTTTCTGGTCACGCGCTCAACCCTAGGATGTCACTGCATTTCTGTCACACTAGGAAAGCGCAAGGTATTTTCTTTTTTAAATCCTTGCTTAAAATTTTCATATAATAAGGAAGAATGAGACAGATTAAAAAACACAAACTTGAAAACTTTAGACTTAATAGACCCAGTTACCCTCAATTGAGTTGGTGTGTATTTAAGAATTGTTTAAAATTGAAATATAATTGTTTAAAAACAATAACCTTAGGATGTCGCTGCATTCCTGTATTACCGGAAAAGGTCAAGGATTTTGAGACACATTAAAAAAACAAACTTGAAACAGCCAACAACTTTGAATTGAAGTTCTTTGTTTGGAATCTTATTCATGATGCCAAAGTTTCCTTGCATTTGTTCACTTTGTTGACGTCCTGTTAAGGTGGTACAACAGAAACAAAAAAAGTGCCAACTCCATGGAAGGGTCTGTTAAGGTCGAAGCTCCACGTCTTGTCACAGTTTGATATGTGGGACGTCACTAGAGAGGTCCACACTTTAATAAATCACAAAATGATCAGCCGACTTCAATAATTTATAGTAGACAGTAACACTCACTGAAGTCTCGATTAGGTACATCAGAAATTAATTCTCTCAGTTTTCTCTCGTTCCACATACAACTTAACAATCACTTATTGGTTTAGAAGCTCTCCACTCAAACCGTGAACATGCACTATTATTCTTTCACACAAACTCGCATGCGATCCTTACTTCGACAAGAACGTGACATAACAAAGTCACGCAATGGACGCGAGTCTGCGATATATGCCGCGCCCCTTACAATAAAGAGTACAAAAGCAAAAACCGACACAACGTAGAATGATTTTTTGAAGGTGTACTATATTTCGGCTGGCCAGACCAGCCTTCTTCAGGTACAATGGAAGATTTTACATTGGTGCGTGTTTTTATGTAGCCGATATTTACGTAATAGTGGCAGGCGCGGTGGCCTCATGGTTAGTGCGCTCGTCTCCAGATCGAGCGGTCCGGGTTCGAGCCCTGGCCGGGGACATTGTGTTGTGTTCTTGGGCAAGACACTTTACTCTCACAGTGCCTCTCTCCACCCAGGTGTATAAATGGGTACCGGCGAACTTAATGCTGGGGGTAACCCTTAGATGGACTAGCATCCCATCCAGGGGGGAGTAGAAATACTCCTAGTCGCTTCATGCTACAGAAACCGGGATAAGCTCCGGCCTGATGGGCCACTTGGCTCGCATGCAGACTTTACCTTTATATTTACGTAATACCGGAAATACGCAAAAGTAATTGATAGTGTAAATTGAAGATAAGCATACGGTAAAATAAAATAACATGATAAAAGAACATAATAAAAGAAAACAAATGGAAACAATTAATATGTTCCTTCGCGGATGTTCAGACCATTAGGATCAATTGTTCTGCCTTTTCGAATTAAAAAAGCTTCCCTGGCCTTACGGATAGAGTCTCGGTTAGAAACGATTTTTTCGATGGGGATTAATTGCATGTCGTTAGCAGTGTGGTTAGGAGAGGACAGGAAATGTTCGGCGGCTGTAGTAGGTTTAGATTTGTTGTTAGGGTTATCTATGGTACAATAAGCGCTCCCATCACAGTGCAAAAACGATGAGAAGTCAAAGACTACTGCAAGGCTAACACAACGTGGTATACATAAAACAATATTTCGGCTGGACAGACCAGCCTTCTTCAGGTTTAGACGTTAAACCTGAAGAAGGCTGGTCTGGGCAGCCGAAATATTGTTTTAAACATACGACTTTATGTTAGCCTTGCAGTAGTCTTTCTTTTATATGAGAACGTCTAATTTTGGAGCTGAGACTGAACGTTCTTATATATATATTTTTTTGCGATTTGAGGCTGAAAACGTTCTTAAGAGGTTCTTAAATTTACATGGTATACAAGGTCAACTAACTTGATAATGTTAAGGACTTTGTATTACCTGATGACTTTGATGGTGTGGAAGTTATTTTGGAACAGTTATAAATAAGAACTGCTGATTATTACAAATCAAGATGTGGGTCATGCAATAAGAAAACCATTGTTAACGTTATACAAAACATGCCCTCGAGTATTTGGGTTAATTTTCCATTTTTTGTTACCTTTATTTTATGCTTGCCATTTAATACAGATACAGATTAGCAAAGTAAGAAAAAGTTCTTAATCGACTCTCGGCCAAAGGAATGCTCTCAATATGTTCTTAAAATTTTGGTTAGTCTCAGCCTCAACGTCCTTATATAAGAGGTTCTCTTTTAAAAGAGAGTGTAGTCTTTGACTTGTCGTTTTACTTTTCAAGGTTGGCTGATCAGATCTGCTGTGAGATTCAACGTTCAATTAAGCAGGATTTTCGTTCACGGCTTTGCAGTTTGTTTAGTTTGTTACCACACTGTACTTTGACGTCATCTGTGATTTCATGAGCAGACGCACGGTATAACATGGAATCTTTTAGATAATCAATCCATAGAGCACGAAATAATGCACAATACCACACGATGATATACTGCTCGATGTTATTTTAATGTTCTCACACTAAGGTTTCACCATCAGACTTAAAAAAGAATTGTAGCCATCTTGTAAAGTCTGAGAACGATACTACATGTTAAAGAACTTTAAAGCGAGAGTTCACACACAAAAGGGTGTCATCCACTTACTTTGCTTTTCTAAAAATAGTTAGCCGAAAACCGCATTTTGCGGATGACTTTGAATTAAAACTTCCTCCATAAAGCTAAGTGAGATTCCAAAACTTTGTGGCCACGGCAAAGCGACATCAGAGCCTAACAACTTAAGAACTACCCGGCAAAAACTTTAGTTATTTTATTATTATTATTATTATTATTATTATTATTATTATTATTTTTTTTTTTTTATTTATTTATTTTTTTTTATTTTTTTTATTTTTTTTTTTATTTTTTTTTATTTTTTTTTTATTTTTTTGGCATATTTCTTTCTTTCTGATAGATAAAATAGACATTTTTACTAACGTCCCAGAGGTTTAAAGCCACCTTGTTATCTTTTCATGAATGTAAAGGTTCTGTAAACAGATTTTTCTTACCAGCTTGAAGTGTATGTATAAGTATAGTTGTAATAGAGCTTTGAAGTTTTAGAGCTTTGAAGTTTTTAATGAATAAAACAATTCAGAACGTTTCCCTATGATTTCCCTTCTTGTTCACAAGAGGATGCCGTAGTCAAGCCTGGGTTTGATTGAAGAATATTTCTTCCTTCCTAAAAACACTAACGCAATCTTCATTATGGCTTTAGAACGTTGTCTAGCAGGGTTACGTCCTCAACATGTGACGGGATTGTCACCTTCAGTAAGGGATTTTGTTCCATGGCTGTGCAGATGGCACGCTTTGCATGAAGATTGCCTGACCAACAGCGACGCGCAACCTGAGAAAATAAAAATAGAGAGACCGGTTTGTAAAATATGACAAAACTTGGTCAAATACTTGAGTGGCACACCACAATATTAAAAACTGGATCATTGGATAATGCAATTCAAGAGTTTTCATTTGCTTAGCCATCATGGCATATGAGCCATTATTCCATGCTCTACAAAGATGGTAAGCGTACACGCAACTTTTGGAACCTTTTTATCCTTTTTTTATTTTAGTTTTCTACATTTTGGTGGCGTTTCTAATAAAAAAATTATTCCACTCGCGCTTATTGGATACGAGATGATAATAGCTATTTACCATCTCATATCCAACGCGCGCTCGTGGAATAATTAAGGAGTTTACGAAACCACGACGGCGACGCCGAGGACAACGTCGATTAAAAAATGGATTTATATTTTACCTACGAATCTCGCGATACTCTAAAGTCATTTACTTTGTTTATCACTGTCAAAACTATCGCAAAACTAAATCCGGAACACAGCGATAAATTTGAAATAAAAATTTAAAATATTAGCCGTCGTGGTTCACGTTCTCCAGACAACGCAAAATTTGGTCATGTCACGTTGTTGTCTTGCAAAGGACGGCAAAGAAATGTACCAAGAATTATAACGCACGTGCACAGCCATTGTTCTGCTCATTAATTCTTTTGTTCAGTGAAGTTCCCGTTGCCGTTGCCGTCGTAGTTTCGTAAACTCCCTATTGTTAAATATAATCTTACTACAGCATTTCTTTCGGGGAAGGGGGAAGGGTGGCAGCTTGTCGCGATTAGGTGGCACTATTTTTTTCCCGTTTTCGCAAAATATCACGAAACGAAGTCAATCAATTTTCGTCAACAAGAGATCTGAGAACGATATTAACTTTTACGCTCACTGCTTTTATGAGAAAGCCCTTTCCTGAGAGAAAATCAATAACCCAGTGCCGCACGCGTCAAATTGTATTTCTACGGCAAAGGTATTTAGCACGACTCCATGTATCATCAGTGTGATTTCTTACTCCGTTGTTGACATCCCAGGATAGCATCACACGAGCCCTATCATTGGCTTCCTGCCGAGCAAACAAAGAGATAATTCATAATCCATCACGCGAAATCTATATTTATAGATTACTGCATGAAGTATACCATTGTTATTCCAGGAGGGTGACAATAAAGAAAATTACGAAGTTTTAAAAAACAAGTGCACGCAGTGTGAGCCAGAGAAGCGCAAAGTGCCCGGCAACAACTGCTAGTCTTACAACCATCGAGTGAACATATTGAACACAACAACAACTTATAACAACTTGCAACTTAGACTACTGAATTTAAATTGAGTAAAATTTTTGGCAAATCTAACAACACCAAAAAAATTGTATCTAGCAGCTCCTTGTTGACAAGGCCAACGGAACCACCTGCATAATGTAGTCTTCCTCGCCCAATATCTTTGATATTCCTGCCCAATACCTTTGATAAAGGTCTTTACCATAGCAATGAAAATGGGCCAATCAGCACTCGACAGAATAACATGCGCCTGGTGTAAAGCGCGAAAAAAAAAAAAAAAAAAAAAACGCGCGTAAGGTACGTGATGTCAGAAGTGTTCCTGATTGGCTGGAGAAAAGCACGTTCCCTCTGATTAGTTAACCGTTAAAGCCATTAGTAAAATCGAGAAAACTCTAAGTAAAGGGAAATAATTTTCTTTCGACAATCATAATTGGGGTCTGTTCTAGAACGACACACTTACTTGAGATCCGTCTAAAACAAGGCCAAAGCCTCCATTGACAACTTCACCCCTGAAAATAACAGTATTGGTTAATAATATAATAACTATATCGTGTAGTAAATATTTCTTGCCTCCTCACATTTTAGAGCTTCGCACACAGACTTACTGAACTTAGAGCCACCTTGTGCAGCCTCAAAAACAGCTTCAAATGAAAGTGCTGCTCGATAGTCTTTATTGAGTGTTCACACACTAGGGTTTCATCCACAGACTAAAAAGTTAGAACCACCTTGTACATCGTAATAAACAGTACCACATGAAAGAAAGCACTGCTCAATATATAGCTTTCATTTGAATGGTCACACACTAGGGTTTCATCCACAGACTTAAAAGTTAGAACCACCTTGTACAGTATGACAAACAGTACCACATGAAAGTGCTACTCAATAGCTTTCATTCGAATGATCACACACTAGGGTTTCATCCACAGACTTAAAAGTTAGAACCACCTTGTACAGCATAATAAACAGTACCACATGAAAGCACTGCTCAATAGCTTTCATTTGAATGGTCACACACTGGGGTTTCATCTACAGACTTAAAATTAGCACTACCTTGTACAGCATGATAAACACTACCACACGAAAGAACTGCTCAATAGCTTTCATTTGAATGGTTTCATACAAGGTTTCATGCACAGACTTAAAAGTCAGAACTACCTTGTACAGCATGATAAACAGTACCACAGGAAAGTAATACTCAGTAACTTTCATTTGCATGGTCTCATACAAGGGTTTCATGCACAGACTAAAAAGTTAGAACCAGCTTGTACAGCATGATAAACAGTACCAGAATGAAAGTACTGCTCAGTAGCTTTCATTTGCATGGTCTCATACAAGGGTTTCATGCACAGTCTATAGCATTTGTAAAGAGTGGGCGGCTATTCGCAAGCTACAACTGAAAATAAATGGGAATTATCAGTGGAACCTCTACGGAGTAGCTATACATCGACTGTTTCCGAATTGAGTTGAAATTTGGAAAGTGTTGCATTAACTTAAAAGACCAAATGGTTTACCGTAGGCTTCAATCAAACAACTTATCACAACTAACCATCCCACACCACCGCCGTTATGTAGTGCAACCCAAGTAGCTCCACGGAATGAATCGCCGATAGCATTTTGAACAGCCATGTCTGAATAGAGCAAAAGAAAACCAAACAAACAATAAACAATTAAAATCATGCGGTTAGATACCGATATGATATTTCCTATAATACAGCCGAGAATATATGGTCCCTCAAATTGAGCAGGCAACAGTCGAACGAACAGTTACAAACCTGCACAGAAGCTAGACCCGTCGTAAATGTTTGAAGTCTCTCGGAATGGGCTAAGAAACAAACAAACAAACAAGACTTTCCAACAAATATCATGTTTGAACTAGATGAAGTTAATATTAAGTTCATTCAGGCCGGGCCTTGAACGTACACAATGCCATTTCAACACAACAGATTGCAACATTGCTGTGCACAACATGTTGCACGCGTGTTTGGCAAGCCTGTTCAGTGAACCTAACAAAGTTTAAAAAAAATATGAACAAAATATTGAAGAGTACAGATCATACAAATATTTACCTGTCTGTGCCACTAACATCATGATGGTCTCGACTTATAACAACACAACCCTAAAAAAATATAGTGGGCAGGAGTATAGCTTAGCAATGTCGTCGTAATGTGTAGAAAAACGGAAAAGAGAAAAACAATGCTCTCTGTTGGAAACAAATCTTTTCGCAGATTTCGATATGATAGAGCGGTCTTTACTTGAGTGCCGAAAGTACAGTGGAAGGTCTCATAAGCGGACACCTTCGGGACGGAATAAAGCTGTCCGTAACTGGAGCTGACCGATTACGAAAATTGTTCTCGTAAGCGGCCGGCAACTAGAGTTGTGAGAAAAAGATGGCCGCCTACGGGAGCTCGCCCAGCTTAAAATAAACATTAGGAATGCAAAAATGCCACCAAATTATTATTATTATTGGTTTTATTGCCTTTTGCAATGCCGAAATAATGACGATAATTGTAAACAGTACTACATACTGCAGTGCGGAGGAACCCCGTTAATCCAGTCACCAACCGGCCACAAAAATTTGGTAGCACATTAGAACCCCGCCTTGCGACCACCCCGTTAATACGACCACCTCGTTATCACTGCCACTTTATCCTTGCCCGAACAAAAGCTCAGTCAGTCACTTTCTTATTTAAAGAGCCCCTTTAATAAGGCCACCCCGTTAATACCACCAAATTTTTGCAGCCCGTTGGTGACCGGATTAACTGGGTTCCACTGTATTAGCGGGGTAACCGTAACACTCGCATGATGACCTTTTTGGACGTGCATTAACAAGACAATAGTTGATGCACCCGAGTGCAATGTATGAAATTTGTCTTACTGTGTACTTCTGTGAGAAAACTTCTATTACCTGCAATCGCCCTTCACTTATGCCTTTATTGAACGCCTGTGCCAAAGCGACCCTTCCCCGTTGGTCTGAGTACAAAATCCGCGCCTGAGAACCCACTACCTGCAAATGAAAACACAAGATGCGCTGATGTGTGTTTCCCTCAAAATAACGATGGTTCTGGTAAATAAGTAATGGAAAAAGAGGACTGTGTGGAGTCCAAAGCGGTCTGTGATCAGACGAGTAAGACTAACTTTTTTCATCGTAATTAGCCAGAATTAGAGAACACAAAGACCTCTTATTAGTTAATCAAAGGTAAACTAGCTGAGAGCACGTTTTAGTCAAGTGGTCCATACAGCCAGCGTATCACTCCGATTTCCGTAGCACTTTAATGCTTAAAAGCAAATAGGAGAATTCCTTCTCCCCCCTGAATGGGATGCTTGCCTATCGCAGGGTTACCCCCCTACCCCAGCGCGTGCCCAGTGTTAACATTCATGTAGCGTTACTAAAAGACATTTATAAACCTGGTTAAAAGCGGCACTGCGGCAAAGTGTCTTTTCCAACAACGCAATGCGTTTCAAAGATTTGAATAAGTGATGCGGTGACCCGTCACGAGATATTTCCGTTGTGTGCTCATCAAAAAACGTTTCCTCAAAAAAGCGCTCAGTAGTTGTGCAAGGAAACGTAGTACCTGCCTCGTCGCCACTCGCCCGCGCGATAGTAAAAAAAAAAAAAAAACCTAACTAACTAACTACCAGCTCCCGCTCGCATTTAATGCCGAATTCCAGTCTTTGCGCTTAGAAAGAAAAAGAAAAGGCTGGGGAGGAGGCAGACACTATTAATACCAGTTGATGCTGCTGCGCCTCCTCGATCCATTTCAGGTTGTCCTCGTATTGAGCTTTCACCTCGGCTGGCACTACAAACAAAGCAAACAAAATTAATGTCAAGCTCTCGAAATATGTTTCAGCGTTTCACATTTTCGTAAGACAGCCCATAGTTAATCGCTGAAAACTAGTGAACAAATCCAACGAAAAAGTGTTTCGTTTTGAAATAGCAGAGGATTCGATGTATGGAACAAGAAATGCTGTGCTTCATCAAGTTTCCAAATCTAAGAAGAAAGTTGAAACTACGATACAACGGAGAATTTTTAACGAACTTCAAGGTGTTTGAAAACTTTGTTTGTGGTAAATCTTTTAAATCGAAGCAAAAAAGAAGGCCGAGTAAACGGAAAATAAGATAGTAAAAATCCATGCTAATTAAGGTTATTCCCCAGTATCGCATTGCGCATCCCTACTGCGCATAATTTCACGCGTGATTAGCGCGCGCGCATTAAAAAATGGCGGCTTTTTCTTTACAGCTGGACCTCGCCATAGAGGTAAATCGTCATTTTCTCGCAAACGAGTATGGTGACCTATCATTTTTTTCTGTTGTTTTGAATTGAGTAATAAATTTATCTGTGTAATATAAATATGGACCAATTCTCAGTGTAGAACAAAAAGCAATCGTCGGAAACGTGAATTTAGCAAGCAATCGTGACTACAATCATGGTGCTATTATAAGGATTTATATGGGTATAAACAAGGTGCTGTTGCTCCTAAACGAACATGGGGACCCCTCATTTTTATTTCAAAATTTAAGTTCCTATAATGTTATAAACAATCAATAGGCAGAGTTTCACAAAAATCTCAGTGCAGGTTCTATTTCAGTGGAATGACCTTAAAAAAAAAAAATCCATGCTAATTAAGAACACTTCCCAAACAAAGTTAAGGTTATGATTATGATTAAATATTTTAAAATGCGTTAGAGACAGTATTTTCCTCAGTAACCTTTGATTTAGTAATCTTCACTCTGCCTTTCAACACAGAGAACTAAGTTAAACCATTTCTTGCCAAAGTAATCTAAATTCTGTTGCAGATTTGAGGCAATTCCCCCTGATGTACCTATATCTAGTAGCTACTTCACAAGCATGTGCAATTTACCGCATACAAACAAGCTCTTAACAGTTTAGAATGTGTAAGTCAAGCATACTTACATCCTTCTGCCATTATTTCCTCAAAGACTTTCTTGGCAATCTTGTCTGTTGTTGCCAGATCAGCAGCGAGACCAGAAGTACACACCCACCTTAAAAATAGAACAAATGGTCCAAAATGTTATGAGAACCTCAGTCTGAACACACGCTGGTTAAATTTCTGACTCAATTTGCACAACACTCCGGCAATTTATCTTTCTCATGCAGTGTAAATATGTGATGTTTTTCATACATTGTCGATTGATTTCAATCACGCTTGTCTAAAACGTCCTCGGATAGAGCGGTTTTCAATTCAGTGTCGAAAGTAATTAGACAATTACTTTGGTTTTGGTTTTGGTTTTGGTTTTACTTCGGTTTGAGATTGGTTGAGTAGTCTAATTGGTAAGTAATTGGTTTGGTTCTGGTTTTACGACACTCAATTGAAAACCGCTCTATATCATAGACTCCAAAACTGATCAGCTAGTAGCTGGCCAGACAGCTCAGTTGGTAGAGCAATGCACTGGTATAGACGAGGTCATGGATTCAAAAATATTTTCAATTGAGTGTCATAAAAAGAAAACCGAAGTAATCACTACAGCCAATCACAAAGGACGTAGACAATACAGTGAACCAATCACGTGTAGCGTAGTGCTGCAAAACCAATTACCTTTAGGTGCTCTAGTGAAAAACCACTCTATCAGGCAGCTAGCTTACCTGGTTAAAGTTCAATCCAAATAGAAGCATAGAAAACTGGCCATGTCATTGTGGCCATTTTGCGTCATTTTCAGTTAAAATCAAATACTCATTACGTCAGAGCAGAGCCGTCTTATTGTACTTTTTCCGTCGTGACACTTTTCCGCACCGGCCCCGTTTCCTTTTAAAAAACACACAATACTGTATGGTCTACCGCTGTAGAAACAAGGTAAGCTTTACTCACCGAAATGGTCCAAATCCCAGGGAAAATATATCACTAAAAAAGAATAACAATGACATATTTGTTCACAAACCAATGATTCTACAAGCATTTATAACGATCAGACCAGATAATGGCACATAAACACATACCCCATGATGTCTTGCACGTAGGACGGATAACGAAAAATGCCGAGCGGAGCCCCCTCTTTACAAACATCAGCTCCTAAAAATTAAAATAAAACCGGCTTAGGTCTACTTTCTTCTTAAAAATGACAATCTGTTCTGTATATGACGCGATAGGCTTGATGAAATAAGACCTCTGATGTCACACACAGTCATTTCCCCGCTCGCTCGGAGGCGTCGATCTGCGATTCGCGCCACTAAATTCCAAACTGATGACGCAGCACTATAAACAACCGTGTAGTGTCTCTGATTGGTTAGTACTTCGTCACCTAGCAACAACCAACCAACAAGACAATGCACGGATAGCTGTGGTTTCATTTGCTTCTTAGAGAAAATGGCTAAGGCGTCAAAAAAGTAATTTCAGCGCGCAAAACGTCGGCCACAATTTGGGATAATTTAACCCAGTCCTCATTCATTTCAAGATTTTATTGGGTGATTCTGATCGGCCATTTTGGCGTTTGTGGTTTCCTCACCTTTACTGGGCCACATAATCTATCAATAATTTGGAATTGAAATTTGATACATAAAAAATACGGCTATGAACCTGTGCTCAATTAAGCCACATTAGTCCAAAACTTGTTGTTTTGTTTATTGCCCAGTAAACACAAAGTACGCCTGGCAGCTTGTGGGTAGCTTTCTGATGGGTTTGAGAGAAAAGGCATAAAATATTTTCAGATTGATTAAAACTCTGACGGAATTTGAATCTTCACCTGCACGGCTGGCCTCCAAAAGAAATGCATTTCCATAATCCCAGAAGAACATTCCACGAGCGGTGAGCTTATTAATAGCGGCGACTTGGCGACGCAAGCTGAAACACAATTTACAAAATCCAATATTACTAGTACATGTAAGTGTCATTTTAGAAGAGAATGGTTTTCAACTGAGTGACGTAAAACCGAAACCGATGTAATCACTGTCAGTGTCAGTAGCCAATCACAAAGCACACAGACAGTGTACAGTAAACCAATCAAAACTCAAAGTAAACACAAGGAACTGACGCAAAGTGCGGGAAAACGTGACCCAGTGAGTCACGATTGGTTTGGGTTTTCTGATTGGTTGTGAAAGTGGCGCAAGATTTATATGCCAATCGTGTAGCGCAGTGAAGCAACACAATGCGATATTTGAGTGAAAATGGCTCTATTAGTCATAATTTATACAGTAACATTAATTATAACACTTTCATCGTCAAAATTAATTATGCTGTACATAATAATTTAACAAGAGTGTTTCCATAATAAGGAAGATAAATTAACTATTTTCACCTTTCTTGCACCAAGGCTTTAAATCTTTCAGGGTCATGTTTCATAATTTCATTTGCTTCATCAAACTTTACCTAAATAATAAGTGAAGAAATAATTGAAAAAATAAAATCAGTCAAAGGCTGGAATCCCAGGCATTCACAAGATAACGACAGAACTTTCATAGAAAAGCCATCCCACTGTATTGGCGCCACGTTGGCACTATATTGCCGTCATGTTTGCTCTTTATTGCCACCAACCTGAACAGGATAATATCCTCCATTAAACGGATTATGCAGTGAGGTTTGATCAGAGCCCAGCTCCGCAAGAACTTCACCGGTACTCTCATACTCTTGCACTAAGCGCTCCCTTCAAAAGCGACAACAAGTCACATCCGAATCAGTCTCAAATAGGAAATCAATGAGATGTGAACACAGAAGGACTAAGAAATCTTACCATAAGTCTACGACATTGCCGTGGTACCCCAAGCTGTGTGGTTTTTTCAACTTCCGAGCTTTCCTGTAAAAGAAAAACAGTACTGTCATTCTCAGCACCATAGGTCCGCACTGCATGCATGCAAAAAGATAACTATGAAAATAATAATACACATCAGTAAAGCTGTGAGATATCACACAAATGAATCTAAGTTATACTGCATAAATGGCTTCGAATGCACTATTCAATTGCGACAAAAAAAAGGAAAAAATTAAGTGCAAATTATTATTGATGATTTTTAAGATCATTATGTACAGTACTTGATAAGTTCCACACAGATGTCCACATCAGATGTATATTCCATTAACCATCTGTGAAGAAAAGCAACACACGGTAGCAGTTAATTTCAGAATGGTTTAGGAAAGACCACAAACCAAAAGAACATGCATAAAGGAAGCTTTAGTCATACCCTTGTGCATGTCTTTTTTTCAAAGCAGCCTCATCAACCTGAAAGTCAAAGAAATTTGAATATGTACTCACAGCCTAAAAAGCCACTGAGAATAGAGACATTTAAAACAAATACACTGCTGAGACACCTTCAGATCAAAGTAAATTATAATTGACTTTGGAAGTAGTTTAGAAGAAAGAAACAAAGGGTTGAATGGATGGACAAAAGAAGGAAGAAGGGAGGGAGGACAAAGGAAAAAGAAATTAGCAAAATAACAAATGAATGAAACAAAATAAAATAAATAAATTGCAATGTTTAGAGAGGAAGCCACACCAGTCTTAGCTGGTTTTCATGCAGGTCCTCTATCCTGGTTGAATTTGAATTTGGAAATGTTGGTTTTTGTGAAGGGAGGAAAACTGGAGAACCCAGAGAAAAATCTTCAAAGCAAGGCGAGAACCAACAATAAACTCAATCAACATATGGCACCAGGCCGGAATCAAACCCAGGCCACATTGGTGGAGGGCGAGTGTTCTTACCACTGTGCTATCCCTGCTCCCCAAATGACTGGAAGAATAAAAATGTTACACCTGAATGAAGGGATGAACAGAGGTCGTGAATGACTCAGAACAAATGGATGAAAAGACAGAGTAACCATACCTCAGCCACTACACCAATACAACCAGCAATGACAGCAGCTTTTGCTTGTGCACCACTCATTCCACCCAGGCCTGCTGTAACAAAAACCTACAAACACAATATTGTGTGTTGTGAGCGTAAACAAAATACCAAAGCAAACAAATAACAAAATTAATAATATTGTTTTGCAAATTTTAGTCTTTTAATAGAGTCAAACAAATAGACAGACTAATATTCCCTAGTGAATACTTTTTTATTTGCCTTCGATTGCACATTAAATTTACACATAAGTCAGCCTGTGTATCTGGTGGGAATACAGGCACAGGTGCCTTGTTATAGCAGTGTGCAGGAGTACCTTATAATGAGAGTGCAGAAATAGCAGAAATGCACATGTGAATATTTCACCAGCCATGTAGGTTAGTTTCAAGACTTTGAAAAAAGAAAAACAAAAGACAAAAAAAATCAGATGCACAGTAAGGTACCTTTCCTCTCAGATCATTCACTCCTAAGTGCCTTCTTGCAGCATTTAGAACAACAATCTGTGAACAAAAGGAAAGTTGTATGATGAAGGTTCTATCTTACAGTTATCCATTAGGTGATGCATTTTGTGGCATTAATTGTGTAAATATTCCTTGGATGGCCTTCTTATAACAGCAGAAGCCTCTAAGAGGCCTAAGAAATGAGCGTTTGGGAAATGAATGAGATCTTAATTTATATACATTGTAATTATATTAATTCCACAATGTTACAAGGGCGTCAAAAAACAAAAAACAAAAACAAAAAAAACACACAGCTCCGCCGATATGTTAACTTCTTCCTTTGTTGGAGGTGGGCTTGGGAGAGATTCAAATTAATTTACGAAAATAAATCTAAGATATAGACACTGGTACTAATATAAATTGATGGGGCAGGTAGTAATAGAAATGTTCTAAATTCGCTGGCATTGTCAGAACTACAGAACTTACTGTGGTTCCATGAACTATCCCTTGAGGTCCTATATAACAGTAACTCCCTGCTGTCATTTGACCGTACATAGTCACACCTAAGGCAAACATTTTGTCATACTGATCTTTTGATGAGTAGTTTGGAATAACCTGGAAAAATCAAACAAACAAACAAAGAGTAACGTTAGATTCATAAAAGAAAAATTGAGAACATTTAGTGATTCTGGAAACACTTTGAGCAGCTAGGAGCAGCTAGATGTTGTCAGGACCCTCCAGATGCGATAACAAATAATGGTACTTTACAATATGAAAACTCTGACAATTGGTATTCCATCAGTAGTGACCCAGGCCACTAGGCCAGCATCCAGCTCCAGCTTTATAAGCATGTGACAAGGAGTAATTAAAATTGGCTGCTAATAGCAACCCCTTCCTTCCCCTCCCCCCACCCCCATAGTACGATGTTAGCTTGTCACATGTTACATGACTTGTGTAGAGGTAAAGACACATGATTATTGCCATTTTGCACGTAACTTTTTAAGCAGTTGTCAAAGTAAAGCCCCTAAAAATTAAGGTTTGAAAGGAATGAGTATGTGTTACCAAGAAATTGTTAGCAACACAAATCCCCTTATCTGGGTATCTAGAGCAGCTCTGTTCAAGTAAATGGGTCTTGCTCAAATACATCATCTGCCATTTTCAGTTGGTGACTTTAATTTGACTCACCTCTGCTGTAAAATTCATTTCACATATAAATAAATATAATTTATATATTAATAATATTTTTAGTCTTACCATGCCATTAGTAATTACTGCCCTTGGAGCAGATGGGCTGCTGGGAAACAGTCCCTGTGGGTGACCTGAGCACATTACAAGAGTCTGGTCTTCTGTCATTTCTGATAAATATTGCATCACAATCCAAAACTAAATAAATGACAAAATATTGACACAACAGTAATAATTATTAAATAAATATATTAAAAATAAATTAATTATTTGTGTGTTGTAAGTAGTCTGGTAAAGTGGCAGTGTAGTTTTGTTATTTGTAAAGATATCATGGTATTGTAAATGATTAATAAAATAGAAATAACTAAACGAATGAAATTAAAAAAAGTCATAAGTATTTGCACTTAGCAGAACCATTAATTTGCAGCTTCCTAACATTACTAATATCCCCAGCTTCTCTCCCAGGTTTGGCAAACGATTAGTCAGAAATAATCAGTCATTTACTGAGGGCATCATGCAGCAGGTACGACTGCAAACTAAATGCAGTTTTAGACACGATAGTAGTGCAAGTTTATAAATAGAAACTTATCAATTCTCTGATTTACAAGTTATATATTAATTAAAATAAATTAAAATATTTTCAAGAAGAATTTGCAATCAGCTTACCTGAGCCCAGTTAGAAAACACCTGCCCATTCCCTCCATATGTGACAAGTTCATGAGGAAACTACATTAATTGTAGAAGTAAATATTTATATTATTCTCCTATTTAACAGAGTGGCAGATAGACCCTAAGCATCATAAATGAAAATAAATTATCATCATCAATCAAATTAGTAAATAAAGAAAATAAACTATCATTAATAACAATTATAACTTAATGGTTAACTTAGTTGAGCTTCTCATGATTACTCCCTAAAACTATCAACAAATCAGCACATATCAATTATTATTAATAATTATTAAATAAATATCACTGATTGGCTTACTTGAGCTACTCGTGGATCCAGATTATTCATTATCATCAGCATAATAGCGGCAGCTTGTCTAGTTCTAGCTGGATACTCGTCAATAGGATAAGCACTGGGATAAAAAAAGTTTTAAATTATACATGCATGTAGCATTCTGAATGAAGAACTAAAAGCCCAAGATCAATAAGCTATAACTGATTAACAGGTCAAATCCTCGTTGTGAAACTAAGTAGATCACCAATGTACGAAGTTTATGAGAATTTCTGTCATTACATCCATTCCTACTTAATTCTTGGTGCTTTGTCACATGATATTCAATTTAATAACGCTTTTACCGGTTGGTAAAATGCAGTTAATGGAACATGACACCCCTTGAGGGCTAGACTGTTTTCGTTCATCATGTAATCCAGTAGGACAACAATAGTAATGTCAATGCTGAATGCTCAATTCACAAGTGAACATTCCCTTATTCTAGCAGTTAGCACACCCTTCCCTCCCTTGGAGAGGGGCTTTTATCTGTTATTTGTCAATAAACTGGGGTCACTCCTTGTGGTTCAGTTAAGTCTGTGTGGTAACTTCCCCCAAGCTTTTGCATTGTTTGTATCTTGCCATCTCATATCCTGGCCTTTATCTTGTCTGATCCAGCCTGTGCTGTGCTGGGGATATAAGAAAGGCTCTGCCAATACTCTTGTTCTATTCCCATGTGAGTGGAGGAATAAGCGATGCTTTTAGTTTGTGCACCTATCATGGAGTTACGTCAAGTCTCCCGCAGGGCTGTGTCCCCCTCAATTATGCCATATTGTTGTTTGCGTACTTTGTTGGGTCACCTTTCATCTGGTTGCGTTAAAATTCTACACTTAGTTTGAATAGCGGGATAGTGGCATTAAGTAATATTAAACTTACCGCATTTCAATGTCTGGTCTGAAGCGATACATGTAGATGTGGCCATACTCCCTTAATTCTTGGGCAAACTCTGGAGCAAGTGTATGATGACAAGTGGATGGAAAATATCTCAGGGGATTCTGCAATGCTAACTAAAACACAAATATTGTAAACAGTTTAAGATAGTAACTTATAATAATATTTTTTTCATTGTTTTACACATAAGTACTAAGTAAAAATTTAGGACATTCAATGATAATTAGAACCCTCCTGATGCCATTTGCTTAGTAAATTAAGCTGCTAAAACAATTAAAACTACAAAACTCTGAGACATGAACTCTGTTGTTGGGCCTCCGTGAGAAAGAAAAGAAGGGCTTAAGTGAGATGGTAGAGCTTTGCCACTTACCACAAGCTTATGGCATGTCTATCTAAATATTAGCATATTAAACCACCCTAAAACGTTCCTAAGATTGTCATATATGCATGACCAAAAAATGCTGTAGGAATTTTTATTTTCTATCACAGTCACAGGTGATGTTTCAGGATAAAGGTCGTAAGTGATGTTTTGTATGACACAAACAGCGTGCAGTCGAAAAAACACGTGCGAGAAAGTTGAACCCTAGCACAGCTCAGTCTTGGTTGTTTCTCGTGACACACTTTGGCAAATGATGGACAAGAAAAACAAAATGATGGGTTGAATTCAAACCTCAGGTACATTACATGTTTACCCTAATTTTTGCCAGAGTTTATTTGTATCACGTGACTTCAAGCAAATCGTGCATGAAAAGAAAAACGGATTTTATGGATTACAAATTAATTTATAATACGCTGAGTTAAAATCTATGCGTTTTATTTTATCTAATGCTTATTTTTTTAGTAATTAGTACAATTAAGCTTAACTTGTTTAGGCCATGTCGTTAAATAATGCACATTTATCCCTATCACACGTACATCATGCTACCATTTTTTTAAAGTAAGAATTTGAGAGCTACATTCGTAAGCTTCCAAAATAAGTAAAGAAAAATCGATTGGAATTATTTGGGGTTATTAAAGATAAAGATAGATCTCGTAGACAACCAAAACAAGAAAGTGGCCAGAATTTGTTGTTGAAAGACAACAATCAAGCTAAGTTTCGTTTAGGCGCTGTCCGCTACTCTCAAGGAATTTTCTCAAAGTATCAAAGAAGATTTCATACCCTTCGCTCATCCGCAGAAAGATTCACTGTTCTGACAGGTGCATGTGGCACGGAATTGTCGCGATTTCGCGGTGAAGGAAGAGGATCGATTGGAAGGCCATCGCACAATTCCTTTAAGGACGCCATTTTATTCAGTCCGTGATCAATGATTCCAGCGTTTTGTATTTTTAATATATGCGCGATTAGTATTTTTGGAGGTGTGTCGGAGGTGCGTCGGAGGCGTGTACCAAATGCTGTATAATGATTGGTTGATTTGTTGCACGGCTAAGCTTGTTTTGCCGCGCCGGCGGCAAGGATTCGTGGTACGTCCGCTTTAAACCAGAGTAAATAAATTGTTAATGCTTTCTTAGAACTGTTTATTTGAACGTTTCAGCACAAACAACATAATTTTTAGCCTACGTCGCAAAAAAACAACAATTTCTCAAGTCCATGCAAGAGAACAAGACAGTCAAGTTTTGAGGTAAGCTATGCATATGTAAATTGTGTATGCCAGGCTTCAATGCGTAGTTATTGTAAATCGATATGATCTGATTATTCATCTTCTAGTTTACGTGTACTTTGCCAGGACTTTAATCCTGGAACTTTGACAAACAAGTTTGTATTCGTTGTAAATTTATAATTAGCCGGTGTCCCAGACTTTCTGTTTCACACATCCAAGAACACAGTGAAGAGAAATTGCTAGAAATCATGAGATTATCTGTTCGGTTCAACGACAAATGGTTCGTCGTTCCTTGCGGAGAAGGTCATAACACAGTTCAGTGGCTGATTGAAGAAACAATGCGCCGCTCAGAAGGCGCTCCTGGATCAGAGAAGTCACCCTTAACCTCCCAAAACTTCGAAGCTCGTTTGGCTAAAGGTGGCGCGATGCTATATCCGAACGATGCCATAAACGAAGTACTGGATGACAACGATTTTGTCCGTCTTTCCGGTAAGTACAGTGAAAGACTGTGCGATTTTGCATTCAGTATTTGATCAGTTATACGTTCGAATCGTTCATTCGTTCGATCGACTGATCGAACGTCAATGTACGGTCAGTGAGTTTTAAACTCTGGCGGAAGTTTGTAAACGCATGTTCTGATCAGAGCAGTTCAGGCTTTCCGGGTTGCATCAGCCAAATTGTCCTCCCTCTGTGATTCGATTTTCCCGCTTTGAAGCACTCGTATTAATGGAATTAACCCACAAAACTTTACGAATCTCTATGTAAAGTCACCTGCCTTTTTTTTTTCTTTACAACTGCGTGTCAAGAACAGCGTTATTAAATGTTAATTTATTGTTGTATTATTTCAGCTGTTGGTGTTTCCACGGAAAATGACCACACCTTAGTTGATACTTTGTATCCAGCTTTTCACTTTAGTTTGGTCTTAATTGTAAAATGTATAATTTATTTAATTCATAAGTAATAAGTAATTAAGTACGTACTTATTCGATAGCATGGAGTAGTTTTATTTTATTGTTTCTTTGGTACGAGATATTAGCACTCCCATGCTACACTGAAATCCGAATGGAAATAAAGTTATGCATGCGTGTATGTAATACTTAAAATACATTTTGTATTAATTATATTATTTTGCTGTGTTATGATCATTGTTATCTATGATTGCAGCAGAATTTATAATTTGTATGTATTTTTAAATTTATTCTTTTAAAGAACTTATTGTTATTTATTTCTTTTAAATATGATTATGATAAATTAATATTACAAATTTGAAAGTACAGTGCACCAACAAATGTGTTTATTCACTGCAAATATTTTTGGTCTTGCCTCATGACACAGGGATTCTCATAATTCTTATGAGTGATCATTCTCTTTTAGTTGATTCACATTGCAATTGTATGCAGAAATACAACAATATTACTAAGTAACTGCTGATTTCAACAAGGATTTTAATGGCAGTGATGTTCCCTGTTTTACTGTATGCCACTGGACTCTGAAAGCCAAAGCTATTTTAAAGCTGTCACACTAGTGCCACAGGTTGTTGCAGCTGAAGCTTTTAATCCTCAGGTTTCCTCGGCATGTTTTGACCAGCAAAATTTTAATCAATCTCCCTTGATCTAGATGAGATGCATATTTATAGCCAGCATAGATCATAGATGGCAAGTTGTGTAATTTATTTTTTTAGTTAATGGTTAACTGAATATTTAGCAAATATATTAATCTCCTTGGCATCTTTTTGACAATATTGTCATGAGCTTTGTTTCATTTGATCAATCAAGTTGCCTACAATAAGTTAAAATGGTAAAACAGTAGGATCCTGCTTTCTTGACCCTTTAAACTTAAACCAAGGGTCAGTTTTCTGTATGTAAGTTTATTCCAAGTATTTGGGATCTTAAAGGTTCAAGGAATCAGGATTTGATATTCGTAAAATAATAGTGGTAAACAATTAGTGAAGTAGGTTTGATCCCAGGAGTATCATTCAGTAGCGAGGGTAGTTCTGAGAAGAACTGTTGTTGGTGAGTCACAAAAAACTGTTCTTCTCAGAACTTCTCAACCCTCACCTGGACAATCACACTATACAAACTAATTGGTGAAGTATGCCAGGGGCTCCCTTTTAAAAAGCACTGCCAGGGTGCTCGTCAGAAATTTTGAGAAGAACCCCTAAGAGGTACCAACATCCTTTTTGGGGGGCATCAGGGCCGTCATTAAGTCTTAAGTCACCTGTAGCCTTGTTCTCCACACCCATAACAAACGTGTTACTTTGTGGTCGAATTCTATCAACAACTGGCAATTTCACCCATAACATGAAGGGAAAATCAAGCATACTCAGCTGTAACAGGTGTCACGGGTTACAGCCCTTAATGACAGCCCTGGGCGTGGCTTGAATTTTTTTTCACCTTTAAGAGGTACCTATTCTTAAACAACACATTATCTCCTGTCCTCAGCAGTACAATAGTTCACGCTGTGGGTCTTTTGAGGCTGAACACCCCGAAGAGGCACCAAAACTGCTTTTTTAACCCTAAGAGGTAGGATGAGCACACGCCCCTTCCTCCCCCCCCCCCCCCCTCCCTGAGAAGTATCAAGGGCAATCTCGTGTGCAGTTTATTGTAGTTCTGGTCCTTGACTCACATTTGCAGAAAGGAGGTGGCAGAGAACAGTCAGAACCATGTCCAGGTAATTGAATATAATTCAGTACTGTCAGTTTGGTAATATTTTAAGAAAGGTTTTTCAGGGCTGTAGCCAGAAAAAAGATTATATCTGAGGTTAAAGCCATGGTTTTATTCTCTCCCTAGGTATTAAGGGTGTTTATGATGATTAAAAACAAAAAAAAAAAAAGCAATGATCAAAGTCAAGTGCCTCGATTTGCGTGTTACTAGCTACAGCCCTGATCAATTCTTAGAGGTCTGCAACCTAAAGTAATCTTTTAAGCCGAACTGGGGGATTTGGCAATAGGACTTATAAAGCTTATTTTGAAACTGGGTTTTTTTTTAATTTGTATTTTTATATTTTATTTTTTATTTTTATTTTTTTGTTGGGGGGGGGGGGGGAGGGGTGGTGAAATTAAAAAAAGGAAAAGAGTGTAATGAGTACGGATATTTTTTTTAATTTGATGGCTTTGTCTTTTTCGGTAGTTTGTGGAGCTTGATGGATGCTCATTGTCAACTGAAACTCTTGTGTCACTGGGAAAAGGCAAACTAAAAATAAGGGTATGTGACTGAGTAATTAATAATAGGTCTAGAATGCGTGCAGATCGTTGAAGTATAATTCCTGGCAGGAACATGTAAATGCCCCTCCAGGAGTGGTGTTAGGGGAGAGCTGGAAGCCAAAGTATTACAGGCCATTTTACAGTTCGCGCTTAGTTGCCTGGCCTATGAATGCAAGCTAGGCCAGAGGTGACCTTGCTTTGATACAGACCTCTTTGCTTTTCTCATTTAAATGTTAACTTGTTAGCACAAGAACAACTTGATTTACACAACAAAAGCAGTGAGGTCGTTATCAAAACAAGGTCATGTGCAGCCTCACTGCCATTCAAAGGCCAGGTCACTGAACAGACAACTGTAAAATGGTCTATTGAAGGAATGCACGAACAAATGGAAGAACGAAAGAACGAATGGAAGAACGAACGAACGAACGGAAGAAAGAACGAACGAACGAACGGAAGAACGAACATACGAACGAACGAACGAACGGACAGACGGACGGACGGACGGACGGACGAACGAACGAACGAACGAAGAAACGAATAATCAAACGACTGGATTGGACCGCTGTAAAAAGGCTAGAGAGATTGTCGGGATTGACTAACAACGGGATCTACTGAATGAAAATTCACCCTTCTAGTAACAGAATTGTCAATCTGGACACCCGGATCTTACGACTAAAATTTAAGTACTTTCATTTGCCCAGCCCAACGTTTTCAGCGTCATTACGACTCTTTTGTTTTTTAGCTGACAGAAGAGGCTGAACATAACGTCAATAAATCACGGGCACTATTGGATGACATTGTTCGTGAAAATAAAGGTATTTGAGTGAAAATTGCCTTTTGTTGATAGAATTCAACCACAAAGTAACACGTTTGCTACAGGTGTGGAGAACAAGGCTACAGGTGACTTAAGACTTAAGGACAGCCCTGACTATGATCGTAGTGCTCTTGTCCTTTGCTAACGTCCAGGATTTGAAAAGGGTTATGGGTTCGGGGCGGTTAGAGGGCCACAAGACATGTGCAGTAGCTTGGATCCGTTAATTGCATTGCCCTGGGGCTCTCAGAAAGAATGATCGACAGTTCAGTTGTCGCCAAGTGCCAAGCACAGAAAATCTCTGGGCTGTTCAGGGCTCCAAATTAAAAAAAAAAAGAAAGAAAACAAAAGAAAAGGAAAAAGAAAGAAATTGCGGGGCTTCTGAGGTCCGATACTTCCCCCTGAACTGACGCTCTCCCCCTCCTTTCGACCTTTGGGAACATCCGGGTGGTTAAAGCCTGTGCACGTGCCATGTGAGCCAAACGTAATGGCAAGAGTCTACCGTTCAGAACATGCCAGAATCTGACCTTTTTTTTTTTTGTTAATTTTTGTTTTTGTTTGTTTCTTTTTTGGTTGTTGTTTTTTTCCTTTGTAGTGGTGTATGGTGTAACAACGGGATTCGGGAAATTTGCAAGTGTGGTAATCCCCCGTGACAAACTTAAGTAAGCATAAGTGATTTAATTTGATTTTAATTTTTGTATCGTCAGTTGCAGCTTAGTCTGTACACGCGGCACACAAAAATACTTACCCATAACTTGGAGTCAAGCTCAACGTGAATGCAGTTGTTGACCACCGGTCGCACTTTCCACGTGAAAATGTGTGTGCAAGATCGGAAAACTTTCAAACCCGCAAAAACGACCAGAATCGAGTTTCTGTGGCTTACAGACATGCTTTTTGCAGTGAAGGCTACAACGATTTAATGGCTTGTGTCAAGGTAATACGTATGTGCGAAATTGATTGACACTGGAAGATCGAGTGGCTAGTGCACGGTTTTTAACCAATAGAAATCGTACTTCTCAGTACCATACTGTGCGCCTTGACTTTTGAGTGGGTCACGATCCCCTTCTACCCCTCGATTTTCGTACAAGCTGTGTGTTAATCGCTTTCTTGTAACATGCTTTTAGGGAGCTACAGGTAAACCTTATAAGATCACATGCCGCCGGTAAGTGAACACGTTATTTGAACTAACATTGTAAAAAAAAAAAAAAGGTGAATAGCACAAATTTAAAAGTTTCAAATCATGGAAATTGCTGTTGTCACCCGTGAGTGAAATTAAAGCGGAAACTTTCTAGTTGCTAACAGGTCTTCGTCCAGCTCAAAGCCATAGATACTGGTTAGGTCCCATTTGACAATAGTAAGCGGGGGCTGTCACCATTAACTCACCATGGTGTAAACTTTAATTGCTTTTAATAAGAGCAAGCTGGAAACGAATCGAAGACTGAGAGAATCCGCGATGGATAAAAGCGCGCCATTTTTACAAATTGTGGACCCGGTTTCGTTTCCTGATTAAAGTCTTGAAGAGGAATTTCTTAGCGCAAGCGAACCGAAAACTTTAACTTCGAATTCCCATGATTTGACGCAACAAAGGGAGCCAATTCATGTGACACGAAAATGTTTCTCTCCCTTTGCATTAGTCTTTAAAAATACTGGAAATCGTTCTGCCAACAAATACAGCTTGTTTATTGTTGTAATTGCTAAGCTCTAAGGTGAAATAATTGTGTTGACTCTCCATAATCTTAGTTGTTTTTTTGTTAATTTTTTTTCCAAATCTCAGGTGTTGGCCCACCTTTGTCAACGGAGCACACTCGAATGCTGTTCGCTTTGAGAATAAATATTTTGGCAAAAGGGTACAGGTTAGTAAAGCTTGTTTCGTGTTCTCGCGTAGTAGAGAAATGTTCAAAATAAAAGAAGAACGAGCCCGGGTGTTGTTTGGTAAAGGCGCTAAAAGCCTTACTGAACTAAAGAGCAAAAAATATCTTTGATTTGATATATTAGTGATAACAGTTATAGTCCAGTACATTTGATCATTGCTAACGATTCGTTAACTATGAATATATTGCCGTTGTTGTTAAGTTCGGCATTTCAGTCGGGACTCGGTTTAAGGAGAAATATTATGTGCAATTTACTATCATAACACTTTGTGTTCGTTTCAGTGGGATCTCACTCAAGACGTTGAAACAGCTTGTGGCAGCCTTTAATGGTATGAACATCAACTCCTTGCTGACTAACTCCGTTGTTTAGTTGGATGTAGCAGTGTCTTGGTACAGTGTAATGACTTTCGTAAAACCACAGCTACCGAATTCTGAACCAATCTGAATTCGAAGCAGAAACGTACAGTCCTCGCGAAACGCGGGGAAACGCGCGAGTCTAAGTTACAATTGGCTGAGAGCTTTTGCTCCCCATTGGTTGAAAAAGGCAAAGGATTTGTTTTGATTGGTTAAGCCACTGTACACAAATCTCACAGGCTTTGGCCAGCACAAAACTAGAGCAAAAGCAATTTTTTTCGACGGTCAATGCAATGGAAGCTACTTTAGTCAAAGATAGACAAGCATATTGCAGCTTATGTTAATCTATTCCGGTCCTGTTAACTTTAAGTTGCGCCTTGAGAAAGTAAGACTGATGGAGAGTAAATTACCCTTGAGAACTTTTAGAACTGATTTGCAAGCAAACCCTAATCCTGCGTTAACAAGTTCCTCGTTTTTGGCTTAGAACTGTTATTTCTTGTGTGAATGTAGAATCGTGCTTGCCGTGGGTTCCTGAGCAGGGTACTGTGGGGGCAAGTGGTGACCTGGCCCCGTTGTCTCATCTGGCTCTTGGTTTGTTGGGAGAAGGACAAATGTGGAGTCCAAAGAGTGGCTGGGCTGATGCTGGCTTGGTAAGTAAATAGAGTAGCATATAGTAGCGCGCAAAGTTCCTATTGGTTAAAAATTGTATGTAACTATGAGAAGTGTAAATTAAAACAAATACCACAACGTGTAACAGGTCAACAGGTGTACTGAGGTACTGCCCATCAACAAATTTCATTTGAATGCTCTCACTAGATTTTCCTCAACAAGTGTCAGTTAAAGTTAGAACTTTCGGAAAAAAGCAGTACCACATCAAAGAACTTGAAGAACTGCCCAATAGCTTTCGTTTGGTCACACACTAGCTTAAACGTTAGAACCACCTTGTACAGCATAATAAACAGTACCACGTGAAAGTACTGCTTCTCATCTCAGTCATTTGAATGGTCACACACCAGGGTTTCATCCACAGACTTGCTCAAAAGTTAAAACCCCTTGTACAGCATAATAAACAGTACGACATGAAAGTAATGATCAATAGCTTTGATTTGAATGGACACACACTAGGGTTTCATCCACAGACTTAGTTTAAGGGAAGGTTTTATCATCGCGCACTGAAGTAAGAACATTTAATACCTAATGCTAAAAAAACCGTAATATCTTTGTCAGGTTCTCAAGGCGTATGGTTTAGAGCCTCTTGAGTTGCAACCTAAAGAAGTAAGTTATCTTGAGTACTATATGTATATATTGGTTTTTTTTTCCTTCTGCATTACTTTCAAAATTTGGAGAGCTCCTCTTATATTATGTTAACCTTTGAGAATTTCATTTTTCTTAGGGACTCGCTCTGATTAATGGCACTCAGCTGATAACTTCTCTTGGGGCAGAAGGTGAGTACACAATCGATTTTTAATCAGTTTTGCTGTTGTTGTTTTACTTCTTCGCATAGACCAGATGATACGAACAGTGTTTTCTTTGCAATTTGTCGCGTAGTAAGTCGAAGTCGTTGTTGCGCGTACTTCCCGGGCAGCTTGCAGACTAATGCATGGCAAATTGAAAACGCGCACATCTATGTAATGTGAAGTTATCAGTAACGTCCTTTACAAGGTGTCATACCTCTACAAGCTGTGGACGACTGAAAATATTTGACATTGGTCGTAATCCCAAATACGTATTGTAGTTTTTAAAATGGGTTTATTTAATAAGACTGCGCGCGCTTTTACAGTGTTATATAGAAGGGGGCGTGTTTAAAACACGAAATGGGGAAATTACGAAATAGCACGACGATTAGCCTAAATAGCACCTTAGCTAGCCAAAATGGCGCTCAGGTTAGCCTAAGTATCACTGCCTTGACATTGTTAGCTCACAATCGTGAATTTAGAGATTTAACTCTTACAGACACCCGTTTTCCCTCATTAACTCTTATTCGTAATGCCATTTCGTCATTTCACTGTTTCGTGTTTTAAACACTCCCCATAAATGATGTTTTGTTTTCGTTTCTTAGCTGTTGAACGAGCTCGGCTGATAGCCAAGCAGGCCGACGTGATCGCTGCCATGTCGCTTGAAGTGTTGAAAGGAACCTCGAGAGCTTTTGATGCTCGTAAGTATAATTGAAGTTATTTATAAAACTTCCGTTTTCTTGACAGAGTCTGCTAAAAAGAGCGTTGTTTTGTTTGAAACATTAGTTATCCATCAAGTGCGCCCACATGTTGGTCAGCGTCGAGTCGCTGAGAGACTGCGCTCTCTGCTTCATTCAAGCATGTATCCCTCCGAGATCGCAGGTAAGCAGAGGGTGGTAGAGAAGGGCAACGTTATCTGGTGTTTTGTCCTAAGGAAAGAGTATGTTGAGGTGTGAACGTTAAATGAAGTTACAACAGCTAGATGGACTAAACATTTAGCTAGTTTACTGTGTTTGTATTTGCTTTCAGAAAGTCACAGATTCTGTAACCGCGTTCAGGATTCCTACACATTGCGCTGTTGTCCACAGGTCAGTGACTTTTCGAATACTTGCACAGGAACAGTAACAATAAAGAAGCCATGTCAAAATAACCTAATTAACCAAACAGATCTGTCTCTCGTCGTGCGCTCTCTTGACAAGCATCTGAGATTCGACCCGAAAAATTCCACACTGGGTTGACTTACTGATTGTTGCTAAGCCAGCGATGAATTTCCTCGCGAAAGTATCGACCAATCAGAGACGCTACAGATCTCTACAGTGTTACGTCATCAGAATGAAATGTTTCAGGTCGATCGCATCTCGCGGAAGACTGTCGCGCGACAGGGGGAAAACTGAGCATGCGAAAACAAAAATCCGTCCAACCAAAAGAAGACTATTTTAAACACAAACTTCTTTCCGATAAGAAGCCACAACACGAAAATGCACTCTTCAAAAAGTCTCTTGTAAAAATGTTAGCCCGCTTTGGTCTTTTCATCCAAATTTTAAGGTATATTTCTTATGAAATCATTTGTTTTTGAAGCACGTCATTTTCTGTTTATTTGTAGGTCCATGGAGTTGTGAATGACACCATTGACTTTGTGCAAGACGTGATCACAACAGAAATAAACAGTGCCACAGACAACCCAGTATCTTTTTTTTTTAGCAGAGGATGCCTAATAGACTAACTCTTTTGTTCGTTAAGACAAGTGTTCAATGGCAACTACAGATGCTATTACAATGAACTCTACGAATCTTCGACATACTAGTACATGTGGCCTGCATAGTAAGAGTTCTCGTACGAATAGAGCAGCTTTTTCCGCATTCTGGTCGCGCGCAAATTGGAGGGAGAGCACCAGCCCCTTTAAGCTCCATCGATATTTTTTGCTTTCGCTCCAATTTGCGCGCGGCCAGAAAACGGAAAAAAGTTCTTCCAATGGTAGAAAGTCCTTAACTTAATGTTCAATAGATCGTGTTTGCTGATCAGGGAGAAGTCATTTCAGGCGGAAACTTTCATGGCGAATATCCTGCTAAGGTAAGTAAATATTTTTATATTTCTACTAATTAAGAAACGGGTTAAGTTCATGCTAAAAAAGATAATGTCTTTCGATCAGCCAACGGCGTGCTCGCAGATACAGACTATTAGCCAGTGCTTTCTTTGAGGCAGAATCAAGCGCTGACCAGGACCTGGGGATCAGGCATATATTCTATAGAGTTGAGAGAAGGCCTGGACGCTAGAGTAGTGCCAGACCACGTGAGAAGGACTCTATACATGGGTGTACCGGTCTAGCTGTTCTAAGGGGTCTGAAAGGGCCCGATATTCCCCCTAATTAAAAGTGTGTTATACGTGTTCTAATCCTGTCTGGCAATCTGCCTAACTTCAACCCTAGATTTTACTCCGCGACAGAACGAAAAACGCGATCGGAAGACAGATATTTACAGTTTACCTATGGATAACATCTAAACTCGATTTCCATTTTCTATTTGTTTCTTGTGTTAGGTGTTAGACTACCTAGCGATTGGCGTGCATGAATTGGCAAGCATGAGTGAGAGAAGGATAGAAAGACTTGTAAACCCAGGTAATACGTTAAAAGAACCTTTTTGGGAAGATTTGTAATTCAAGTGGTTTCGGTTGACAATCGAAAAAAATAATGAATTGACCGAGAGACCATGCGTCCGTGTTGTGAAGGTTGCCACCGACGGGAGAGGCTATTATTTTTTCCGAAATTTTGCCTTCAAAAGGCTTAACCCGAATGAAAGGTAGAAAGTTGTCATTGACTTACCGTGACAATATCGTCCGATTTTCTACCATCAGAATTCATATTCGTACGCGACTATCCTTTCATTTATTATCAAATTCATTTGCCTTGAATGTAAGCTTATTGTGTATGTTTTGTTTGTTTAGCTCTCAGTGAATTACCAGCATTTCTCGTGAAGGAAGGAGGTCTGAATTCTGGTAATGAGAAGTTGTTGTTGTGTTTTTCTTTGTTTCTCTCATGGGCCAAATGATACAGGTAATATTTACCCTTCCATCTCACCTCACCACACCACTGACGACGTTGCGTTGCTATCGTAAAGCGTTGTTGTTTGTTGTGCGTATTCAGACTAGCTTTTTCATAGTTGACCAACATATCCTTCAACTTGTAAATCTTTGTCCTGATAAGCGCAACAACACTTTTCAACTCTCAATGCTTCGTTTTTGCACAACGAGCTACAAAGAAAATGTTGCCTCCATTACTAAGCCATATCCCCACATAGCTCTGGGTCAGTCACTCGCTTTGTGGGTCGGTCAGTTAATTTAACTTATTAATCGTTTATTAACATTTCCGGTTTTGCTTCACTCTATCTAGGCTTCATGTTAGCGCACTGTACAGCGGCAGCTTTAGGTGAGATATTGAGAAGTTGTGTTTTATTATTATAATAATCACGTGTCAAGAAATGGTCTATTGTTCCGGCTCAACATCACACTTTCAGCAAAAATGAATAGTCTTTTGTTCTTGGTAGCCCTGAGGGACTTCGTCCAAAGCCAAACCAAAATCGTCGCCGTTGTTCGGAAAACCTTCGGCAGAACAATTAAGCTGCACTTGGGGGTGGGCAGCGTAATTTTTTCTCTCGTAAAGTCAATTCCCACCTGGGTACCGCAAGGCAAAATTGACCGCCGCTGTGCGCATCGAGGTGATCACAGTTCAAAAACTAATTATCCATATGTCTCGCATTCGGACCACGTCTCTCTAAATACAACCCCCGGTTTAAATCCCTTTTTATTCTAATTCCGACTCGTTTTAATAGGTATGCTGCTGAAAACGTTCTTTGTCTGTCATTCGTGCGGCGTTATAACTTTTCTGCTTTTTATTAAGTCGACCGCGCGGTGGTTAGAGTGAAGAATGCGTGACCGAATTTCTGTTTTTGCGCGTATAAATCTTTCTCTGAAACCTGGCAATCGTTATGGAAGTTATTCTTTTTCAATTTTTTTAGTGTTCGCGGAGCGTCCAGATTTTGACTCAGCTGTTTTCAGTCGAGCGCGCGGCACTTTATAAACGAGGTGTGACTTTTTAGTTGTGAAAAAGCGCCGTTGTTTTCAATCAAGCTCGCAGCAAACGAAGGTGTGATCTTTTCTGTTGACCAACTATCAGTCTGAAAATGAAATAAGGTATCGAAGAGCTTTAAGTTTTTAGCAGAGCGCACACATTTTAAAACGTGTTAGCAAATATCGCAATGAATAATCCACAAGCAGGTTATAATCAGAAACCCATTTATTTACATCCATTAACACTCATTTACACATTTTTTTTCGCACTGCCTCCTCCCTGTCCTCCCTCTGGCTCCTACAGTGGGAGAGGGCGGGGATAATGCTTTTCATGCACGCTAATAAAAGAACACTTAACCTGATGAATGAAGCGCGGCATTTGAATGAACTCAATTTTAGTAAACAAATCTAGAACGGTGGAGTCGTGATTCGCAAAAAATACGTTGAGAGTAAGCGGAAATTATTAAAGAGCGGAGAAACGCTACCCAAAACATCGCGTCTGTAATTTTAATTATTTGCTCTTTTATTTCTTTCCGCTGGAAATCGCTGTGGACATCAATCGGTCGGCGAGGAAAGATGCGCGAACTTCGAAGCGCTGTTGAGAGCTATTAATCTGTGGCCGAATGCTCGACTGAAAGCAGTCTCTCCTCCTGCTTTTCAATCCGTGGGTCGAACGCGGAAACAGCGGGAGCGCGAAGCGAGCAGCTTTGCCGCTCGATTATCGCGTTCGCTATTTTCGTGTTCATCCTACACTGATCTTATGGGTTTTAGAGCGAAAGAGAGCCTGTTCGCAATCTAGCCCAATGCGAAATTCACTCTCACTCCCACGCGTGATGAGTTTACCAGGTTAGAACAATTTTAAAGCAAAAAGATGCCTTACTTGTCGGTAGCTTTTACTTTCACTTTTAAATACATGTGTACAACCGCCACCCCACCAGCCACCCCACCGCAACTATTTGCACCGACAGGATTATACCAATACCATCTCCCCTCGGGAGAATTTGTCTTCCATTCAGTCTTTCCGATCGTTTAAATTTCGTGCTCGTATGGTAATCGGAAATTTCAAAAACTCCCGCGGGCATTTAGAAGCTTATACCGCCATTGTTCAGAATGACCATATAAGACCAATTTTAGGTCTTACAACAATGCCTATTGTTATCAATGTTGAGCAGGTTTTCTTGATACCCATTATTTGAATGTACTAGATTTGTTCCTGCTTGCCGTTCCTTAGCAACTAACTGCCTTGAAATCTTAGTTTCAGAGAACAAAGTCCTGTGCCACCCCTCCTCAGTAGATTCATTGTCCACAGCAGCTGGTCAAGAAGACCATGTGTCTATGGGAGGTTTTGCTGCGAGGAAATCTTTAAGCGTTGTTAGAAATGTGGAGAGAGGTCAGGTTTGAAATCGACTTGATACTTGGTGTGTGGTGGGGGGAGCCTCTATCATGTGAAAGGGGCTGGGTTGCGCGTCGTCAAACTTTGAGGTATAAGTTGTGGTTTTTAAGTCTCTGGTAGGGTGTTTACGATAGAATGACATGCATGCAATGTTTTGTTTGCTTGTTTGTTTGTTTTTGACGCACTAAGTTGCATTCGAAAGGGTAACAACACTTCGTTACACCGCCATTGTCAATGGTTTAAATAATCTAGAATGATATCCTTATAAATTCTTCGTAAATGGAAACATTCGATAACAATGCCATGATCATTGAATTCATTTAGCTCTTGTTAGCTTATTTGTTTTAGGCTGGTACTCTTTAAGGGACAAAATAATAACACTTGAGCTACGCCCATATTGATTTCCGTTACAGGACGGTTTTGTTAAATTTTTTGCAACAAGCACCCCCTTCCCTTTTCCATGGAATTCCCCCTCCCAAAAATAATTGACACTTGTAACCAGTTGTTTTTGCTTTTTTCTTTCTTTATTTGTTTATTTATTATTTAGCCATCAACGGTACCCATTTCACTTATAGATGCTTCAATTACCTTGCTTTGTTGTTTTTGTAATGACAACTGCCGATGTTTCTTTCTCTTTTTCAGTTCTTGCTATTGAATTACTAGCAGCTTGTCAAGGAATCGAGTTCCTGCGGCCATTGAAGACAACAGAACCACTTGAAGCCGTTCATTCGCTCGTGCGGAAAGTCGTCAAGTAAGATCATGTTAAGTCAGTGGCAAGTGTAGCAGCTCTTGTAAGCTTGTAATTCTATTTGTCTTCATAGTGTCGCAGCTGTTATTTTTTTGGAGCTAGGGCCATTGTTTCTGTTTTTTGTTCTATTGTTCTCTCAAAGAATATCGAAGCATTCACGTGAGACCTTGCGAGAGCTGCTACCCGATCCAAGTCAGTTTGTGTTTTTATTTAGAGGGACACAGTCAGCTTTGGTGCCGCGCTGACCTGGACACTAGTTTTCTCATTTTGAAAAAAGTTCACCTCAACCTGAAATCAAAGTGCATCTAGAAATCCGCTTCAATCTTCACAGTTTTTTGTTTGATTTTCAATGGTTTACTGAATACCCTGTTTTTGAGTGTGCTTTTGCTCATTCTATGATACTATTTTTATCATATTTGGTTAAAAACAGTATGGATCGCGTCTCTGTGATATGCAAATTAGCTATGAAATGGCATCTACTGCGCATGTGCTCCAGCTGACTGTGTCGCAATCTAAGCCAAAGCTCAATCTTGCCAATCACAAGTGAGACTGGCCAACCACAAAATGAGCTTAACGAACATTTGAGTAAAGCAAAATAATTTATAGTATCTTTCGAATCCGTTAACAAGTGCAGTAGTTCGCGGGTTCATTCGACAGAAGAGTTGAAAATTCGGAAGGAACTTTCTAGTAAATCGCTGCGCGCCGTTTACTATTCCCAAGTAGTCTAATCATATATGACAATTACTGACGCAATTAAAAAACTAAAGCTGATGTTCCGATCGCACCGTAAGAATCTAAAGTCTTTATGTGATGCTTCTTCGAATCTTAAGCCCTGGCCAAACGGACTCGCAGCTAGTCGCAAGTAGGCGAAAGTTTAACTTGCGTAGAGACTAGCGTTGGTGGCGAAACGGACTCGCAAGTACATGCAAGTGTACAACGCAAGTGCACCCAAGGCCTTGTCAAACGAAGTCTCAAGTAGGTCCAAGTTTTTAACTTGAGTCTACTTACGACTCCGTTTGGCCAGTGCTTAAGAGTTAGGAAAACTGCCAGTTTTAAAAACCTCCAAACTCACAATTAATAGTGTCTCTTTTTTAAAGGTCCTGGGATAAGGATCGTTACATGGCACCTGACATCGAAGCTGTATTAAAGCTTGTGGTGGATGGCAAGGTAAAACCAGGTTTTCAGGTTGTTGCTTTTGTTGTTGTTATCATTGTTATTGTTTTGAACAGTTGATGCTTGTAGAAAATATTAATGAATATGTAGGCGAGTCATTCTTTAATCTATCCCTAGCTTGGTGTCAGTAGATAAGGTGCCTATTAATCATAGATGACATGAGCTATTGGTTTGATTTAGCGCCTCCCTCAACCAACCCCCCGCCGTGCACGTCTCCCATCCCCCCCCCCTTACATAATCAGTGAAAGTTATCTTTGCTCAGTCCCTCCCCTTTAGCCCATTTTTTGCTCAACCCAGGTACGCTCGTTTACTTGTTCGATCTCATCGCCTGGAAAATGGAAAGGAAACGTCTGCTACACGTGCTATTATAACGAGTGCCCCTATTCTGAACATGGGAAGATAGATGTCACCTTACTAAAAATAGCAATTTTCTAACTCTATCCCTGTTTAGTTGCTTTCACGTTTTTTTCTTGTCAGATCTGGGATGTGGCCTCACCGTTTATGACGCACTACACTAACCGCATGACGTGTCACGAACTACCTACTAACATACTGTCGCCAACAGCAAGCGTCTTGTCGGATTGTCCTCCGCCGGAGAAGAAGATGAAGTTAAACTAAGAGTGATAGGTCTTACACATATTACACCCCCCCCCCCCTGCTCCCCCACCCCTCATCTGCTTGGAGACTTTGTAGATCGTGTTTATGGAGCAAACCAGTTATATTAATCAAACTATTTTAATCAAACCTATTCAGTTGAGAAAATGTTGTACAGGACACGTTTTGTGAAATGGCGAACAGAAAGGAGTGTTACGCTATATAACTTATGAAGCGGTTAACTTTACCAGCAAAGGAGTTTATACTTGTGTACTAATTGTAATCAGCGTATTTATGCAAATGTTAGAAAGTAAACTGTTTTGCTTCTCATAAAGGTTAAGTTAAAATTGCAACATGTATTTCCTTCAACTTAATTTGCTGTTACAGTGTTTAAAATTTGTGCTTACTCATACCTATGACGAAAAAAAGTTCTAATGTTGGTTTGTAAATATATTTTAAGTCTCACAGAACATTGTAATTTTTAATTTAAAGAACTTCTGTGTTTTCTGTGTAAATTTCAGAGACAAATATTTGCTGTCATTGAATATACGCAAGCTTGAAGCAAGTTACAAAGTAGCATACTGGGTTTTTTTTTCGTATACGTTTCATTTAGGGTAGTTTGCACATACGGATGTAATGTTTACGTTGTAAATAAATCGGCTTATTTACGCTTCCAGGCTAGGTATTTTACATTTGCCACCAATTTCCTGGAACGCAGATCTTAAACTGTCTCTTCCCGGAAGTTTCCTGGTTTATTGAGCATCTCATTACTCAATTGTATTCTTTCTTAGTTATACAGAGCTGAGACGAACGCCTCTTAACTTTCTCTCCCTCTCGTTTTATTTTTGCTTTTAATTGTACCTATATAATTCTCTTCGTATGATTCTCTTAAGATTTTAAGTTTTCTTAGCCTCGAATCGTGAATCATTCTCTGTTTAAGCTAGGGGCCTAAAAAGTTCCAATTGCTCAATCTTTAAAACTGTCTCTTGGAACACCGGGGACATCAAAATAACGTAAGCCAAAACGAGGTAAGCCACTTTTAGTTGATTCTTTTCTATACGTAGCATTAAGCGTAATTTTCGAAGCATTCTCAGACATTGTTCTATAAACGGCTAAAATCATAGCGCAATCGCCAAGAGCATTAAATGTTGAAAAAAGCAAGAAATTTGGAATATTTTGAAGAGAGAAACGACGCACAAACTTGACTATTATACAGAGGAGGTCCGTCACCAATCCCACAATCACTTTTCTCGCTTATTTTCTGTTCGTATTTCGAGATGGCCCCAGAAGAAGCTATATTAACGAAGGTCTGTTGCATTTTTTTCGCTTTTCAGCAGTTTTTACGGTAAGACAAGCCTTTTTTCTGTTTTCCTCATTCCCAGTGCATGCAGGTTCGCATTGAGGAGGTTAGACTGGGCGAGAATGCAAAGAGGACCTATTGCGATGTGGTCACGGATCGTTGTGTTTATCGTGTTATGCGAACATTGCTAGGATATCTACTTTCACAAAGCTCTTTTGGGATCCGTAGTTGCGAATTTGTCGCAAACTTTAAGGCATTTTAAATTTTAACTCAGTGACCTTTGCTTGATGGTAAAAGTCGCAAAAAGGCTCCACGTTTTGTTGGCGAACGAAGCGATACTAACATCTGTTGTCTACAGTAGTCACAATTGTTATATGGCTAGCTCCGGCATAAGCGGGCAAGATGAGTCAAATCCTGCGCTGTGATTGGCTATCCGAGCGGGCAAACTGGAGCTATCTTGCTTGCTCGGAACTATCCGCCGTGTCCCGCAAGAAAAATTTTCCCGAAAGCCATATAATAAATCCTTTATCGACCAAGCTTGTTCGGTCAAGGTGACTGTATATTGGCCTCGTTCTTTTTTTTTTTTTTTTTTTTTTTTTTTTTTTGCGAGTTTATGCACCGAGACGCAGTCAAGGTCCATAAACACGCAAAAACAGAACTTGGCCAATATCCAGCAATCTTGACCTCACACTTGGTCAATAACCCATATGTACTAAAGGAAAACGCAATTCTTCTGTATTTTGAAAGGTCTTCCAAATTAGCAGAAAATATTTTTCATGTCATATGCACTGTAAGGACCTTGGCGCTAATTGCGTCTGCGCATCCTTACTGCGCACGCAAATTCACATGCCCCGTCATGCATCTAACGCGCGCTATAGGGCAGATAGCCATTACTATAGCTTTTCCTGGATTTAACGATCTTGGACGTTCGGTGACCCAGCAAAATCTTAGCAAAACGAAAGGACTACTCTTTGGAACATAGCAACAATTGCAAACCTCATCAGACTTTGTACTGCAGATCCAAGGAAAGGACATAGGGAGAGTGACGAAGTTTAATTATCTCGGGATTATGCTCGACGAACAACTTCACTGGAGAGAGCATATTGACTCGATTTGTAACAAAGTCAACGAGCGACTGGGAATTTTAGCACGAATAAGATCTTGCCTTACTCTTAAAGCAGCGTCTACAATACACTTATAGAGCCAATCCTGTGTTATACGGACATCATGTGGGGGGAATTGTCAGCCACCTCCAGCAAAATTTTACAACGGTTACAAAATCGCGCTGCCCGTATCGTTTTAACGCGTGACTCTTCCAAAGACACTTTTAATGCTTTAGGGTGGGTTGAGCTAGAAACAAAACGAAAAAAGACATAAATGTACTTTAGTATATAAATGTCTAAATAATCTAGTACCTGAATATTTGAGTGACTATTTCACAAGAAATTAAATGTGCACAGCTACAATACTCGCAGAAGAACAGATTTCCACCTGCCCAAACCCAAACTTAGCCTTGCAAAAAGAACCTTTAGATATTCGGGCTTAGCTTTTTTTAACCTCTTACCCCGTAGCATTCAAAACGCCGAGTCACTTTCTTCTTTCAAAGTTTCAATTGACGCCTACAATTTTTAAACTGTCTAGACACTAGATTTCTATAAATTATTGCATGCTTGTTTATACTCTATACTTTTAATTATAACTTGTATTTTTAAATTTATATCTTGTATTTTTTAAATTTTATCTTGCATTTTTAAATTACCACGATCTCTTGTAATTTTAATTATTATATTTTTAGTCCAGGGCCCCTCTGGATATCTGCCTCGTTGCTGAATGGGCCACCCTGGCTAAATAAAGTTTACCTTTATCTTTACCTTTACCCTATTTTTCTTTTGATGGATCATTTTCTCTACCGATTTTCTACGTTTAGCGAAAAAATGAAGAAAATCTATCGATTAGCAGTTTGAGTTTTTTGCAAAATGCACCACCGAATTCCGTTCCCCAGTTTAGCTCTCCGTTTATTTGTGCGGCGATTTCAAATGCCTCTTGAAGGGTAAGTTTTGTGAAAACGTTGGCAACAAAACAAACTGATCGACTTTGCAGCAATACTTCTGACGAAAAAATGCTCGAACAGCATTTTCGATGTTTTCTGAAAGACAGGAGCCATAATCGGGGACGGAGACCGTAAGCGCGCGCCATTTCTAGTATTGGGGTTGTCCCCATGATATGGGACAATAATTCTATTTTTAGAACAAATTGCGCCATCGCCTGAGGCACACGCGCGTACATGCTGCGAGGATTTTTGCGGATGTCGCGCGGGGGAAATGGCGTCCGAAATTCCCGAAATTTTGTCATGTTTTTGGCCCACAACTCAACGCGTTTAGGTCTGTTGGAATTTTGCTTAAGTATTTTCGTCGTAAGCTGCTCCAGTTTGAGTGAAGTAAGACAGTATCGAATTTAGGTATGTTCCGCTTTAAGCTTAGATATGGTATCGCTGACCAAGTTGTGTTCCGGCGGATGCTTCTTTTACATGAGCTGTACATTACTCCACTCTAAGTTTCACATATGTTGAAGATTAACAGCTCTTCGAAACCACAGCAGAAAACTAGTTGTATGTTTGGATATAGCAGCGTTTCCGGACTTCAAAGTTTCCCTCCTCTAGCCACAGGCTTGCGAGGATTTCGCCAGAGTCTATCTCGACCGAAAAGTAAAACAAAAAAAAGTAATTGCAAGTTTGAGTTTCGCCTGTGCGGATCCGCGCGGATATATGACGTCAGGATGGCGCAATTTGTTCTAAAAATAGAAAAATTGTCCCATATCATAGGTGCGCGCGGATCCCAAGACTTACGGTCTCCGTCCCCGATTATGGCTCCTGCTGAAAGATTAACTTAATAACTGATTTCAATTTTATGACTGATTAAGACGTGATTATGGTGAACTCTCATTTAATGGCTTCCTTGTGCAACAGACAGTAGAAGTCAATTGACACTACATGTACAAGTTAATGTAATGATAATTATTTTCCAATGCCAATCAAAATTCATTAATATATTCCAATTTCAAAAAGTCATTTCAAAAATTATTAACTTTAAACTAATTATAGATCAAGTAAATGTATGCAGGCAATGTATCCACGGCTTCTTCATAGTTTCCTTTGATTTTGCATTTCTGACACAAGTAACTCATCATCTGACCGCAATAAAAATTTACATGTAAAAAAAAAATCTATCGACTGGAAAATTTTCGTGCGAACGTCCATAAAAAGCAGACCTCATTTCCGATTTTCAACCCGGTTCTGTTTTTAGAAAAGTGGAGAAGACCCTGGGAACGAGGCTTCCTCGAAGACGGAAAGGGTGGTTACCAAGGAATGACATAACAAATTCAAGTATAAACAGTTGGTCAGTTGGGAATAGAGTGCAGAAAAGTGAAGTTCGGTTCGTTTTAACAGTTTTAAGGATGGTATGACTAATAATTAACGGTAAGTAAATATTATAAAAGATAAACTTTGACGCAGTGTTATTAGAAAATTATTTCAGGAAACACTGAGCTTTATTTTCTGGGGCTTATTTCAATGTGATGTTTTCGATTGCTGGTCTTTTAATAGGTGGTTATGTAGCTTGCATTCACAACATTTTTTTTCTGTTTTCACCACAGCTGGGCGCTATGTTGCCAGGAAAATAGCCTCAGCGTTTTCAAGACCTAACAGGCAAGCTCGGTCTGCAGAAGCTATGGATGAATCATCCCCCAACACCGCAGCCTCTCAGAACCAGGGGGGGCAAGCAGCGAGGCCTGGAACCGAGTTTCTATGATCGCCCCAGTTAAGAAATTTGGCCGAGCAAGACTAAGTACTGGTTTGTGGAAAACAAACATGGCGGACTTCCGTGTGCGCGATGCGTTTGTAAAGTTTGGTAAACGTCGTGCATATTTCACGTTCAAACATCTACGAAAAAGCTCCAGTTGCCCTGCATCTAAATCTTGGACATTTGATCGAGGCATCGATGATAAATATTCCAACGTAAACCTGTGAGCCCTCGCGAGCGGGAACTCCACAGTGTGAGCCAGATTGCAGGCATGAATATTTTATTCAAGCATTTTTGGGTGTCCTATCAACGGGATAAACTGAAGTATTTCTATATTTCCGGACTCCCTGATGGTAAGGGTTGCTTTTTCTTAACAGCTTCGTGACCCTTTTTTTGTTTGCACTTATTAAACTGACAGGGTTAAAGTAGGTTTCATAGTGAGTGCAGTGGGTACGGCGTTTTTCTGTTACGTTACTACAAGAGGTCTCTTTCAGTTTCAGGTAAAGCATCTGGCATTATTCATGAAAGCGAATACTGGATAGGTCCCTCGGCAGAATTGAGAATTAATCACCATCTCTTTGCCGTTACAACACAATAGTTGTACATGTGTCGTTGATTGTTTTTGTTTCTTCATAATCCTTAGGCTTTTGTTTTGATATTCTAGACTTAACGGCTTAAATAATGGGTCCAATCAAGTCGTTGAGATGGAGAGTGTGCAGGAAGTTTGACTTTACCACCTCATTTTGTTGCTCTTTCTGCACTAATTTTTTATGCCACCTCTCAATTAGTTTTCAAAGGGTTCATGCTCCTCTCTTGCACTAAGAATTGTCATTTGATACAAGTACTATTAAAGACTTCATTCATCTGACTTTATATTAGTCTGCCTTATTGTCTTATTTAGCTATCCTTCCACTACAGGAACAAGCCACTGATAATCAACACTTTGGGCCAAATCATGAGTTGATATATTAACATCCTTACTCATCTTTTTGCCTTAGAAGAATAAAACAAGTCCTTTGGTTACCGGTCATTTGATTAGCCCCTAGCCAGTTAGCCCCCAACCACAAGTCGATTAGCCCGTTACTCATGCTTAAAGAAAAAAATATATAGTTTTTTTTATTTCTGGTTGGGGGCTTATTGACTTCTGGTTGGAGTTTAAATGTTTAGGGGCTAATAGACTTGGAGGCTAAATGACTGTTACAGATCCCTGTGCTTGATGTCTTTTCTCGTTATTCTCGAAAGCCTTAAAGCCTCTCAAAATTGGCCTATTTCAAATGTTGTGGAGGTTCTTTTGACTCAGGTGTACCCAAGTTAAAGTTAGTAATCTGGATGAATGACCATTTTACCTGCTTACCTCATTACTAGCACTCAACTACGGGTAACATGGCCTCATTTTCCTTCCCTGGGTCTATTTCATAAATTATCTCCCTCAGCAGATGAGTATATGGCAACCCTATTTTGATATCCAGAAGTATTACAGAGCTTTCTCCCACGACACAAATAAAACTGATGCTTATCACCAGTACAAATTATGCCAAAGCATGTGAGCAGAAGCTGCTTTCTTTATTTTCACGGGTAAATAACTTGTAAATGAAATACCTCAACTTAATAAAGGTTCACATTGAGTCTGTGCCTAGCAAACCGTCCATTTTGGACATTCCCATATGCAGAAGCAGAAAAATGATTTCAAATTGGCGAGTTCACATTAGTACTGAACAGTAAGGGATGGAGGTTTCAAAACCTTTATAATTTTATCACTGCATTATCGAGACACGCAAACTGGTAGCTATTTTCAATGTTGTTGACTGATCTGCAACTGCCTTCAAGTTTCATGATTTAATTAAATTACTCGAAAGAAAGTCTTCAGACTCAACACATTACAGGAAAATCATAAAGTAAATGCAGTCTTTCATAAGAAAGTAAGTTAAGACGAAAAAAACTTTAGACAGAAAAGCTTGTTTACTGTAGTCAATGTAAGCTCAACTCTGAACAGTTGAGAAATATTTTAGACTTACTTTCGGAGTCTTCGCGATATATAACGGCAGACATGAAACAGTTCGACATCGGTATTTTCCATAGAAATTTGGGAAGAATAATTGGTCGGTGTGATGATGGGAAGTAAAGAACCTTGAAATTTCCACAGCAAAATAAAAACTTCAGCTTCGTTTTCTTCCTGAGACGGAGAAACCTCTCCAGGCAACCAAGAATGCAACCACGCTCGCCAGGAAAATAGCACAAAGCTGGTCCTGGATTCCCCCTTAGTCCTGATTGTCTCAGAGCTGTCGTTAAAAATTGCTAACAGCGAATAAAAAGTTATCGAATCGAAGGCAAACCCTGAACAAAAATGGCGGCGAAACATGTTTCGGTTTCCTCGTGTTATTTTCGCGTTATGCGCATGCTCGTTACAGTTCTCAAATGATTGACAGATTTCTTTACTGGGGCGATCATAGAAACCAGAAAAGCGGCGAGATCAGAGGTAGCTGCCAGCCCCCCCTGCTCAGAACCATCCACCACCAGCCACAGATACGAGCACCCTTTCATCTGCTTACGAATGGAAGGAGACCGAGTATTCTAACGGCACTATCAGTCGTGAAAATGGAGAAGGGAAAGCGAGACAGAGAGCGCTTTAACTGAGAGACTTATTGAGAGAATGGATTTACAGTGCTTACACGTATTTATCGATAGTACAGTGTTTGTACAGCTCTATCATACTCATCCAGGATATCATACTCATGTTTCCAGTAGATGTAGTTTATATCTTTTAAGTTTGATCTTCATTATTTTCGTAGCAAATTTTAAGCACTCTTAGCTCTGAAATAAGTATGATGTAATAGGTCTATTTAACCCCTGGCAGGGAGGGTGAAGGGGGTGGGGAAAGAAGAGGTTTAGTGAAGGTGGCTGGAGTTTATTTCAGTCATAAATAAGCTAGTCCATATGAAGCCCTGGGCTGAGTAATAGGGAATGATCAACGGTGCTGCTTGAAGTTTGTGAGATTGGACTTTGAGTGGTGGGGTCTTAAAAGAGAAGAGGAGGGATGGGAGGGGGGGCTACATAGAGCTTTTGCGGTGAGTTCAATACATGCGTGTCTGGTAGAATACCTTATCACTAGCTACATAAAGTACATGACGTTCATTGATGAGACCCTTCAGCATGCTAGCTTCTAGTTTCCATTGTTTTGAAACCTTCTGTCTATTCAGTTATGTTGTCATGAGATAGCCTGTTTTGGATCACTGTTCATTTATTCCAACTGGTGACAATGATGGAATTGCTGCAAACTTTCTTTTGGTACGAATGTAGCTTTACTTGATGAATTTCTCTAGTTGTTATGGTGAGCGGTGTTCATTACAAGAAAGAGTGGAACTGTCTGTAGTTCAACCATGGTGTGTGCTGAAGCCACGAATGAAAAATTCGATTTGTAAAACTAGTACATGTGTATGTTTATATATCCCATTACAAGAATACAGTAGATATAAACCACAGAGAGTGCCTTTGTTGGTCTATTTTTATTAGCAAATATGCATGTACATGTGGCATGTTAGAACAATAAACATCGATGACGTATTTATTAACTCATTTTCATGAGGTACAAAAATGTCAATTTGACCACAATGTATTCTGTATTTAATTTGTTGCCAACCATTTACAGTAACTGGTACAGTTTACCATCTCACTGGTAATACACCGTACCTCTGTCTACTCAGGTGAATTAAAATGTTATGTGAGTTATGGTAACAGGGAATTAAATGTTGGGGGTGTGGTAGACTTCCTGGGGAGTAGGATTACTGCCAGTCAACATGGAAAACAGAAGAGATGGGTCATTAGGCTTGAACACAGACTTATACTTAGGCTGCAGTGCAGGCATTATTTTAGAACGGAACGTTTATTAAACCATGTTTTTGATGTCACCATCTTGGATTGTAATTGGATGCTTGACTGGTAGTGGGTTGGTGAAGTGGCCAAGATGCTGGCCTGATATGAAAATGTACACACAGGTACTCAAAATACACCTGCACTGCAGGTTAACCTTAACCTACCTTTTTCTTTTGACCCCATTCATTGTCTCCTATCTCACATTAAATATTCCTGTCTCAATCTTTGTACAAAATTAATTGTATTTCTGCTCATTCAGAGCAGGGTTTAAAATTGTGTAGGTCCAAAAAATATTCATACCTCTCCCATGGAAGGGATTTTTTCTCAGGACACCCCTCTGGAAATTCTAATTAAGCTTCATGCATTTCTTTAAAATTTTTGGTCTCACAGCAACCCCCACCCCCCACCCTCAGGAAATTCCGATCCCTTCTGTGGTGAGATATGGATATTTTCTGGAACTGCGCATTGTTTGAACAGTCTTGGTCCTTGAAAATTTGTTTTTTATTATTTATTTTGTTATTAAATTTTAAATAAGGACAACACTTTTCAGTTTTAATAGATGTTTTAACAGGAAGTTCTGTCAGCATCAGTTACAACTAGAGTGAATTTGATTATACAAGTTAACATACAAGTTTTATACAGTAGGTGTCACCTAGAATAACATACATAACACAAATAAAATGTGTGAAATTGAAAACAAAAGAAAACCAAGCAAATGCAGGAGAGAAAATTAAAATGAAAGAGACAAATTAACATGATAAATTTGCTGAGTTAAAGCTGCCTTCTCCCAATTGATGTACATATTTTCAATTTTAACTTGGAACTTTATAATCGTTATAAATTATAATAATAATAATAATAATAGTAATAGTAATAATAATTATAATAATAATAAAATTTTAAAAAGTTGCCCACTCGAAGTTGAACGGTGGAAACTTGATACAAGCCATAAACACCTGGGCAGTGTCACTCGTTAGATATGCAGGAGGAATACTTGAATGGAGGAAACAAGAACTTCGGGACCTAGATCGCAGAACAAGAAAATTGCTAACCATGAATGGAGGGTTCCATCCACGGGACTGTGTGGCACGACTTTATGTGCCAAGGAAGGACGGAGGGAGAGGTTTGATATCCGTAGAGGATTGTGTCAATCAAGCAAAGGTATCGCTAGAATGTTATGTCCAAACAAGCGAGGAGGAACTGTTAAAAGCCGTCAGGAGGGATGGGGATGCGAATAGAGAAACAGCTGCCAACTTTAAAGCGAGGAGAAGAACTGAAAATATTCAAGACTGGAAAGAAAAGCCGTTATATGGACAGTTTGCAAGACAGGTGAAGAACAAAGAAGTGAGGAAACATGGACCTGGTTAAAAGAAGGAAAGCTCAAGAGAGAAACAGAAGCTCTTATCATTGCTGCACAAGATCAAGCAATACGAACAAACTATATTAAAACGATGGTTGTTGACAAGTCACAGAATGACCCGAAATGTAGAATCTGTAAGCAGAGTAACGAGACCATTAGCCATATTGTAAGTTCGTGCTCGAAACTGGCACAAAAGGAATACAAAAGGAGACATGATAACGTGGCTAGAGCAATCCATTGGGACCTGTCAGGAAAATGTGGGTTTGAACGAAAGGAGAGATGAGATGACCATGTTCCAGACAGTGTGCTTGAAAATGAGGATTACAAACTTCTATGGGACTTCAGTGTGCGAACAGACCATGAAATAGGGGCTAGGAGACCGGATTTGGTGATCATTGACAAGAGAGACGAGAACTGTCAGATTATAGATGTGGCAATTCCAGAGGATAATGGGGTGAGAGAGAAGGAAGATGAAAAAGTTGAAAAGTATCAAGATCTAGCAAGAGAAGTTCGAAAAATGTGGGGTGTGAGGACAAAGGTTATTCCAGTGGTAGTGGGAGCATTGGGATCAATACCACTGAGATTGAAGGACAATCTGAGAGCCATTGAGGGGGGCATTCCTGTTGGACTGATCCAGAGATGTGCATTGTTGGGGTCGGCAAGAATTCTTAGAAAGGTGCTGGAGATGTAGAAAGAAGAGAAAAAGTAAACAAGGGGTGTTTCTTGGCTTCCCTAGGCAACTTGTTGTTGCCCGGAGCCAATGACGAAACCAGCTTCAATATCATTAATAGCTGTGCGTTTTCTATAATAATAAAATTTATAACAAGTTATTTTAAATATTCTTAATTTCCCATTGTTGATTCCTGATTTGAAGAAAGTGTTCATGCTAAGTAAAACAGAATGTCAAAGACAACCTGAAAATTTCTGCGGAGCTAATTCAAAGAACACAATTTTTAACGGCATGCCTTGGGATCCATTTTACATAATGTAAGTGTTACTATCTAATCAATTCTTTACAGACATAAGAGCTTTTTATACTATAGGTCTAAGGTTTAACAACTAAACATAACTCTAGCCTTGAAGGTTTACTAAAACATTAATAGTTTTATGTTAGGCCAGTTGACAAGGATCGAACGCGAAATGGATGTTTTTAACCTCCTTTCAGCTAATAGCAAAGTTTCCTGGGAAAGAAATTGTACAAAATCAAAATCTTTTCTCACGCTGCATTTTCAGTTCAGGTATCTTTTCAGCTACATGCATGTAATGGAGAGGCATTTGCATTCCATTACTACTTGCTGAACACTCTCCGGGAGTAACCCCAAGTTTAGCAGAGCCTTGTCTTCCTAGAAAATTCAAAGGCTAGGCTGATTTGCATGCCGCGGCTGCACGATAAAACCTCATATTATGATCGTTGTATTCCTGTACACCTAGTGAAACGGACGAACAGGTTGAGCCTATTTCAGATTTGATACAACTTCTTCCGGAATTTCTAGTATAGCTTTCTAGTTCCTAGCAAATTTATAATTGTTTCTTTTTTCTAGGAGAAGCATTTCTTTAATTTGCTGTGTTAGCAAGTTACGCGGGAAAATCTCGCAGCAGCGCATTCACCACTGGGTGTGGATGCAAAGCAAAATCTCTCGCCACAGGGTGGTAAGGATGATCCACCGAGTCGGCTACCACAAAGAGAATCGAACACATTTCACTCAGCTAGCATGCATTTTTAAGTCTATTCAAATTTATCAGCTGGTCAATGTTATGTGATATATTGTCTCTCCTCGACACATTTCAGTGCTTCTGGGCAACCCACGAGACGCAGGGCGTCACACAGTTTTGTAATCGTTGCTCGCTGGTGACCAAGACTTTCCTTCCATGCTAAAAGCCCCTCGTAGCACTTTTCAGCAACTTTACAGTTCCTGAAATCCTCGTCCAAATTTCTAATGGCCATCTCATCCATTGACAGGTTTCGCAGAACGCGTTTCCAGTTACCTCCAACATAGGGGCTTATGAAAAAGCAAAGTCTCTCGGTCACCATTTCGTCAAAGTGGCCACAGTCTCCGGATCCTTCGCCTTGTGAAGAATCTGAAAAAAAGTCAGTTAATGGTTAGGATGATTTGCGACCTACATATTGGATCAGCCAGCGGAAGCCACTGTGTATCAGATCGAATTGCCTCTCGGTGGTGTGACCCCGGGGTGTGACCTGGCCAACAGTCCACTGTGAATGATGTCGAAAATCTTAGGGATAATCTCGAGAAAAACAAACGAAGAGCAGAAACAACCAAATCAACAACGGCCTAGAGACCGATATGCAATATATTCCATCAAAATGTTCCAATCTAGACTACTATAGGTATATATTTGCCTGGTTTTCCTCGGTGAACTGACGAGAAAGGAATCCTAACTCGTCTCATCTTGTCTCATCGCGTCGCGTTGTCTCGCATCGCGCCTTATCTTATCCGCTTATCCCAGTTTTCAGGTTTTGCCCGTATTTTCCTTTGTTTCTGTTTGTTTTTTTAGGAAAAGACATTTAGTCAAAGCTCGTTTAATTTATCTCTCTTAATAGCCAGATTTCCGCGTTCAGTAAATGCAAAGGAACATTTCTTTATTTTTCCATATATCTAATTTGGGACTGGAGGGGGTAATTTTTGTTGTTGTCGCTCTTGTCTCTTTGTTTTTGTTTTTGTTTTGTTTTGTTTTTTTGTTTTTTTCCATCTCTTGCCAGATGGTTCAGGAAATAGTTATAAGGTAAAACGATCTCCGAGATTTCTGAGTCCCTGTAGGTGCTAGTTGAAAACTCCATTCTCATTTTTATTAAATCAAAATTTATATATAAAAAAAAAAAAACCTGGAATCCTTCCTTCGTGACTGACATCTTCTTCTTCTGGCGCTCTCGATCTTTCAGCAATCGCACAAGCGCCACTAGGGGTAGTGTCACTTCGGCTGCCTTCTGCATTACTTTGCCGGATGCTCTGCCGCTATACAATCAAATAATACCAAATCAACTATGAGAAGTTGGAATCAATCTTACATGAAACCAGTTTGATCTACCATCTGTAATATAATTTACTACTGAGCGAAGCGTGGTAAGGGAGCCCACACCCACATTCACTCTACAACTCACTCTGGAGTAAAATTTGCCAAACTTCGTAACTTTAGTGATAAGTGAATAAAGATGCTGATTGTAAGTTCGGTAATGGAATGTGAAAGGCGAATTGATCAACATGACACGAGCGTGGGACAAGGGAAAAATCTGAGTCCCCGACAAGAATCGAACCTATGATCATGACTCCCAAACACCGGGAGGGCGCTCTGTCCCCTCAGCTACGAGAGCTCATGGAGAGCAAGGTCATTTAACTGAGTTCATATGTGACAGACGTCTTGCATACTGCTAGGATCAGCAATGTCGAAGCCATCATGAGTAGTGATAACTGAATAAAGATTTTGCGCGGTAATATAATGAAATGTGAAAGGTGAAGGTGAGTCCCTGACAGGAATCAAACTCCTCTTTCAAGTGGTTCAACTGAGTCACTCGAGACTCACTGACTTTCATTATCATTACATCATTAAATTTAGCAGGGGGCGCATTCCCTGCCTCTCATCAAAATAGCCTGTAGCTGTTGTGGATGGTCTGAACTTTTATTGAGACGATCTCGTAGCTAACCACCAAACCAAAACCTCAAATTCAAGATAAGGAATCTAAACATTTTATGGACAAAGGAGCTCGACTTTCTGTCTTCATGACCCCTGACTCAATAATCACAACTAGCACAGGCTAATCGATAAATTTAGTAACGAGCACTTTTCTCTACCCTCAAAGGCGTGAAGCCTGGATTCACGTAGATGGAATATTCGTGATCTTCTTCGCCGTCTTCCTGTTGAAACTTTACGATACAAGAAAACCCATTGACATCTCGACCGTCCTCTGGTTTCACAGCAAAATCACAGGAATCCTTTGAGCGAAACCCACTTCCGCTGGCTCTCCTGTAGTTGTATACCTGTACAAGTGATAAATCGAAACGACCTAGCTAGTCAGTGTTTTGGAGCATTCCTAGAGAAAAGGTTCAATTTTGCTGCTGTTGAAGATATGATTGTGAGAAAAAGAATATCAAAGGAACAAAACAACTCAATACCCATGTTCTTTTTCGCAGCTCACAGGGGCCGCGAACACAGGGGATTTGATACTGGACGTGTGACTTCATCTGGAGAAAGCGCAATATTCGTTCTAGGTAGTGGAATGACCTAGGTAATGTGTATGAAGGGTATATATCGCAGTAAATTGCAATCAAAAGATTGCGCCACCGTTTCTCAGCCCACACTCGAAGAGTCTACTTCTTTCCAACTTTACCCCCGAATACTGAGCCACAAGCTTACTGGATACATGTCCTGTTAAGTTATCAATTCTGTGGTGCTGGCTACTCCACTGGCAGGTTTAATTCCTTCCTCTGTTTTGTAATGTTTAGGATGTTGCTTCCTGTTAGGAGAGTTAAGGGAGGCGGCGTATGTGGCCGAGTGGTTTAGGGCGCTGAATTTGAAATCTGGAGGTCCCTGGTTCAAATCCTCCACCCTACCGCTATCTAGATTTGTTCTCCTTATTCCCGAGTTCAACTCCTCGACCGCATCGCGTAAATAACCAACTGGTCAGCCTCCCAGCGGGATTCTTAATAATTTGTGTTCTATTTGCATTAATTGTTTGTTTATTTACATTGTCCTCAATTAGCACAACAGTGCTAAATACATTTGACACTTAGATAACGTTAATATTTTATTCATGCCTTGCCGGGCCCTTAACGGGCCTAACGTTTGCCAGTTACTAAGCATTCATGACGGGACGTAGGGGCTTCTACTATAAGTACCGCAGAGAAATGGCAGGAAATTTTCCTAGCATTCCTTTCCAACTCTCTAAGTAGGGTTCTTCGTCTTGCGCCCAGGGAAGGCGTCATAACCTGTTTCAGTGACATGTCGATGATATTAAATAAGAAATAAACCAGAAAAAGCCGTTGGAATATGAGACAAGCTTTATAATGAAGTGACGATATTAGTAGCGCTTTAAAAGTAAATAGTGCGTTCGAGTCATTACCGATGCTTTCAAATGATGGCGGACTCCACCGACGCCAATAATCTGGAACAAAACAATGTCATTATATATCGGATCACGTCTAAACACACATGAAGAAATACTTGGGCAGGAAAAAAACGTGAGCGGACAAAACCGGGGAATGCCGATAAATCAAGTACTCCCCCAATAATGAAGGAATTACACAACATGAACCTTCCTCTGCTTCTCCCCCTGAACGAAGTTCAGATCTACAAACTGAACTTAAAGATGACAAAGTGCCTACGAATGGATGTTGAGCGCGGCGAGCAGACGTATGTGTCTTGTTTACTCAATGAAAGCCATCACAATAAACTCTGAGCTTGCATCGAGATGCTTGTCCGGGCGTAAAGGAGCGTTTGATTAATCAATCTAGCACAGATCTTAAGGAATAAAAACCCAGATGATCTGGAATACTTGTCTGAGTATGTCGTTGGCAGTGGGAGTCACGTGCAGTATTATCATGCTCGGCAATTGAAGTTCATATTGTGTAGAAAATATCGCACAATTACACAGCCGAGGGCAAAAAAACAAAGCGCGAGGAGAAACTTAGTACATGGAGCTAAGATAGATTGTCAATGCCTTAGTACTGTAGACCATGCACGGCTACCAATCGCTTGGCCAATGGCTCGTACACGCAACGAATCGTAAAAGTCCGTAAGTAACGACCTCCGAAAGAAGTGAGCCCACCCCCCATCCCCTGAAAATAGAGGAACTAAGGTTCAAAACTATAATTATTTTTCCAGTCAATAACCTAAATAACGTACGATAAACTGATGACGATTCAACTAGGGAAGGTATAACTTATTCCAGGAGGCGTCATGAAGCGCCTTGGTAAAACAAACCCCGCAAAATTTTCATCAAGTAACAGGAAGGTACTAACAGGACCTTGTCTTCAAATTGAAATTACTAAAATTGACAACTTTGCATCATTATTAACAGGAAGGCATATAAAAAACGTTTAATCAAATTGAAATTAAAAACTCGACCAGAGCAGTTAAATATTTATAAAGCACACTAACGTAGCAGTGCATCATGAACAGTACTGAACAGTTTAAGGTATCTTACATCACGGTCTTCATCTAAAGTGTCCAAGCATGTGCCAGCAACATAAATTTAACTGGATCGAAGAATTTCCAAACGATTTATAAGAATTCAGTGTTTTTACGAATTACACCCGCAGCCTTAGAGGAATACAGCCCTGTTCTCATAGAATTAAAAGACAAAAAACCAAAAAACACCAGGAAGAGATACCTACAGTAGAACTCATTTGCCTTCCCTCATAAGGTAAGAGATTCTCGCCCATGTCAACTTTTTTTTTCTCTGGTAAGTTCTCGCACGTTTAGAGATGCGCCACACTCGCGTTTTAGGTGCCGGCATCCCAACCAATGCATACCTAACTTTTTAAAAACTCTACTTTTAGCCCTCCACCAAATCTACACACGTGTATTTCACTTGTGGAAAACTTTCGATTTGGACAGTGCTTAAGTGAGAGATTCTCGCCACTATCAACTTTCTTTTCTCTCGTAAGTTCTCGCGCGTTTAGAGATGCGCCACACTCACGTTTTAGGTGCAGGGACCCAACCAATGCTTACATAACCTTTAAAAGACGCTATTTTTAGCCCTGCCCCAAATCTAGACACGTGTATTTCACTTGTGGAAGTCATTCGATTTCGACCTGCTTGGGTGAGAGATTCTCGCCACAATAAACTTTAGTTTCTCTCGTAAGTTCTCGCGCGCTTAGAGATGCGCCACACTCGTGTTTTAGGTGGGGGATCCCAACCAATGCTTACCTAACGTTTTAAAGGTGCTGCTTTTAGTCCTGCCCCAAATCTATACACGTGTATTTAACTTGTCGAAGTCTATTAATTTGGACAGTGCGTGGGCGAGAGATTCACGCCCATATCAACTTTCCTTTCTGTCGTAATTTCTGGCGCGTTTAGAGATGCGCCACACTCCCGTTTTAGGTGCAGGGATCCCAGCCAATGCTTACCTAACTGTTTAAAGATGCTACTTTTAGCCTAGCCCAAATCTACACACGAATATTTTACTTGTGGAAAACTATCGATTTGCAGAATGTTTGGGTTGGAGATTCCCGCCCATATAAACTTTCTTTTCAATCGTAAGTTCTCGCGTGTTTAGAGATGCGCCACACCCGCGCTTTAGGTGCGGGGATCCCAACCAATGGTTAACTTTTTAAGGATGCTGCTTTTAGTCCTCCTCCAAATCTACACACGTTTATTTTACTTGTGGAAGTCTATCGGTTTGGACAGTGCTTGGGTTGGAAAGTCTTGCCCAAATCAACTTTCTTTTCAATCGTAGGTTCTCGCACGTTTAGAGATGCGCCACACTCGCGTTTTAGGTGCGGGGATCCCAACCAATGCTTACCTAACTTTTTGAAGGTGCTGCTTTTAGCTTTCCCCCAAATCTACACACGTTTATTTCACTTGTCGAAGTCTATCGATTTGGACAGTGCTTGGGTGAGAGATGCACGCCCATATCAACTTTCCTTTCTGTCGTAAGTTCTGGCGCGTTTAGAGATGCGCCACACTCGAGTTTTAGATGCAGGGACCCAACCAATGCTTACCTAACTGTTTAAAGATGCTACTTTTAGCCTAGCCCCAAATCTACACACGTGTATTTCACTTGTGGAAGTCTATCAATTTGGACAGTGCTTCGGTTGGACATTCTTGCCCAAATCAACTTTCTTTTCAGTCGTAGGTTCTCGCACGTTTAGAGATGCGCCACACTCGCGTTTTAGCTGCGGCGATCCCAACCAATGCTTACGTAACTTTTAAAGATGCTACTTTTAGCCTGGCTCCAAATCTACACACGTGTATTTTACTTGTTGAAGTCTATCGATTTGGACAGTACTTGATTGAGAGATTCTCGCAACTATTAACTTTTTTTCTCTTGTAAGTGCTTCTGCGTTTAGAGATACGCCACGCTCGCGTTTTAGATGCAGGGATCCCAACCAATCCTTACCTAACTTTTTGAAGATGCTACTTTTAGCCTTCCCCTAAATCTTCACTTGCGTCTTTAACTTGTTGTAGTCTTTCGATTTGGACAGTTCGTGGGTGAAAAATTCTCGCCCATACCAACTTTCTTTTGTCTCGTAAGTTCTCGCGCGTTTAGAGATGCGCCACACTCCCGTTTTAGGTGTAGGAATTCCAACCAATGCTTACCTAACTTTTTAAAGATGCTACATTTAGTCCTGCCCCAAATCTACACACGTGTTTTTCACTTGTGGAAAACTATCGATTTGCAGAGTGCTTGGGTTTAAGATTCCCGCCCATATAAACTTTCTTTTCTCTGGTAAGTTTTCGCGCGTTTAGAGATGCGCCACACTCGCGTTTTAGGTGCGGGGATCCCAACCAATGCTTACCTAACCTTTTAAAAATGCTACTTTTAGCCCTGCCCTAAATCTACGCACCTGTATTTCACTTGTGGAAGTCTATCGATTGGACAGTGCTTAAACTCTGGGTCGGTTTCCAGGAACTTGGGCGATTTTTCCGTGTCCCAGGGACTCTAAACTAATTCGCGAAGACTGAGTTTTAGTGAAATGGATAAGGAAAAATTTTTTGAACGCTTGGTTATGAGAAGTCTGGCCGAAATATAGCCTCTTTGTGACTAGAAAGTCGCCGAGACTGGGCTACGCGAAGCATGATTTTTACCTACTTTGAGTCGATTTCCAGCAACTTGGGCGATATTTCCGAGTCCCAGGGAGTATAAATTAATTCGAAAAGACTTTGGGTTTCAGTAAAAGAGACAGCATAAAAATCTTTGAACGCTTGGTTATGGGCAGTCTGGCCGTAATATATCCCCTCCTTAACTCACTTAGTGACTAGAAACTCGCTGAGATTAGGCTACGCGCAGCGCGATTTTGATCAACTTTAGGCCGATATCCAGAAACTTGAGCGACTTTTTTTGAGTTTCAGAGACTCTAAACTAAACCGAGAAGACTTTGATTTTTAGTGAAATGGACAGAGGAAAAATCTTTGAACGCTTGGTTATGAGCAGTCTGGCCGAAATATAGCCACTTAGTGACTAGAAAGTCGCCGGGACCGGGCTACGCGAAGCGTGATTTTCACAAACTTTAGGTCGATATCCAGGAACTTGGGCGGTATTTCCGAGTCCCAGGGACCCTAAACTAATTCGAGAAAACACGCAAGTAAAAAAAAAAATAAATGGGCGAGAATCTTTAACCCAGGCATTGTCCAAAGCCACAGACTTCCACAAGTGAAATGCACGTGTGTAGATTTGAGAAAGGGCCAAATCTAGTTGAAGATCCCGATACCAAAACCGCGAGTATGGCGCATCTCTAAACGCGCGAGAAGTTACTAGCGAAAAGAAAGTTGATATAGGCGAGAATCTCTTAACCAAGCACTGTCCAAATCAATAGACTTCCACAAGTGAAATACACGTGTGTAGATTTAGGGGAGGTGTAAAAGTGGCATCTTTAAAAGGTTAGGTAAGCATTGGTTTCGATTTCCGCACCTAAAACGCGAGTGTGGCGCATCACTAAACACGCGAGAATTTACGAGAGAAAAGAAAGTTAATAGTGGCGAGAATCTCTCACCTAAACACTGTCCAAATCGATAAACTTCCACAAGTGAAATACACGTGTGTAGATCTGGAGGAAGGCTAAAAGTAGCACCTTTAGAAAGTTAGGTAAGCATTGCTTGGGATCCCCACACCTAAAACGCGATTGTGGCGCGTCTCTAAACACGCGAGAACTTAAGGCAGAAAAGAAAGTTAATATGGGCGAGAATATCCAACCTAAGCGCTCTCCAAATCGACAGACTTCCACAAGTGAAATACACTCGTGTAGATTTGGGGGAGGTTAAAACTAGCATTTTTTAAAGAGCCCCGTAACCACAGTTTGGGATCCACACACACACACACACACACAAAACGCAAGTCTTCCACATCGCTATACGCGCGAAAACACGCGAGTGAAAAAAAGATATAAATAGGCGAAAATCTTTAACCCCAGCATTATCCAGAGTGACAGACTTCCACAAGTGAAATAGAGGTGTGTAGATTTGGGTTAGGGCTAAAAGTGGCACCTTTAAAAAGTTAGGTAAGCATTGGTTGGGATCTCCGCACCTAAAACGCGAGTGTGGCGCATCTCTAAACTGGCGAGAACTGACGGGAGAAATGAAAGTTAATTTGGGCGAGAATTTTTAACCCAAGCATTGTCCAAATTGACAGACTTTTACAAGTGAAATAACCGTGTGTGGATTTGGGGAAGGGCTAAAAGTAGCATCTTTAAAGAGTTAGGTAAGCAATGGATGGAACCCCGCATCTAAAACGCGAGTGTGGTGCATCTCTAAATATGCTAGAACACGCGGGAGAAAAGAAAATTGACATGGGAAAGAATATCTAACCCAAGCACTGTCTAAATCGATAGACTTCCACAAGTGAAATACACTTGTGTAGATTTGGGGGAGGACCAAAACTAGCATTTTTCAAGAGCCTTGTAGGCATAGTTTGGGATCCCCACACAAAAAACGCGAGTGTGCCGCATCGCTAAACGCGCGAAAACACGCCAGTGCAAAAAAGTGCAATGGGCGGGAATTTTTAACCCAAGCATTGTCGAAAGCGACAGACTTCCACAAGTAAAATACACGTAGGTAGATTTGGGGGAGGGCTAGAAGAGGCATCTTTAAAAAGTTAGGTAAGCATTGGTTGGGATTTCCGCACCTAAAACGCGAGTGTGACGCATCTCTAAACGCGCGAGAACTTACGAGAGAAAAGAAAGTTGATAGTGGCGAGAATCTCTCACCCAAGCACTGTCCAAATCGACAGACTTCCACAAGTGAAACACACGTCTGTAGACTTGCGGGAGGGCTAAAAGTAGCATCTTTAAAAAGTTAGGTAAGCATTGGTTGGTATCCCGGCACCTAAAACGCGAGTGTGGCGCATCTCTAAATGCGCGAAAACTTAAGAGAGAAAAGAAAGTTGATATGGGCGAGAATCTCCAAACCAAACACTGTGCCAAGCGATAGTTTTCCACATGTGAAATACACGCGTGTAAATTTGGAGAAGCGCTAAAAGTAGCACCTTTAAAAAGTTAGTTAAGCATTGGTTGGGATCCCTGCACCTAAAACGCGAGTGTGGCGCATCTCTAAACGTGCGAGAACTTACGAGAGAAAAGAAAGTTGATATGGGCGAGAATCTCTCACCCCATGAGGGGACGCAAATGACTTCTACTGTAATTATCTCTTCCCGGCGTTCTTTTGTTTTGTTTTGTTTTTTTAAAATTCTATGAGAACAGGACTGTGTTCCTTTAAGGCTGTGGGTGTAATTCGTAAAAACACTGAGCTCTTATAAATCGTTCAGAAATTCTTCAATCCAGTTCAAATTTATGTTGCTGCCACATGGATGGGCACTTTAGATGTAGACCGTGATGTAAGATACCTTAAACTATTTTTACTGTTCATGATGCACTGCTACGTTAGTGTGCTTTATAAATATTTAACTGCTCTGGTCGAGTTTTTAATTTCAATTTGATTAAACGTTCTTTTTGCGCGTTCCTGTTAAAAATGATGCAAAGTTGTCAATTTTAGTAATTTCAGTTACTTGATGAAAATTTTGTGGGGTTTGTTTTACCAAGGCGCTTAATGACGCCTCCTGGAATTAGCTATAACTTCCCTAGTTGAATCGTTATCAGTTTATCGTACGTTATTCAGGTTATTATAAGGAAATTTTCCAGGTAGAAGTTTTTTCAAGGTAGAAACATCAACTCGGAAAAAAAATCGGAGTTCCAGATGGGATTTGAACCCACGACCCTCCATGATCTAGTGACTAGATCAAGGAGGGTCGTGGGTTCAAATTCCATCTGGAACTCGGATTTTTTTTCCGTGTTGATGTTTCTACCTTGAAAAAATTTCTATTCAGGTTATTGATTGAAAAAATAATTATACTTTTGAAGCTTATTTCCTCTATTTTCAGGAAATGGGGGTGGGCTAACTTCTTTCGGAGGTCGTTACTTACGGACTTTTACGATTCGTTGCCTGTACGAGCCATTGGCCAAGCGATTGGTACACGTGTATGGTCTACTAAAGCACTGACCATCTATCTTAGCTCCATGTACAAAGTTTCTCCGAGCATGATAATACTGCGCGTGGCTCCCACTGCCAAAGACATACTCAGACAAGTATTCCAGATCATCTGAGTTTTTATTCCTTAAGATCTGTGTTAGATTGATTAATCAAACGCTCCTTTACGCCCGGACAAGCATCTCGATGCAAGGTCAGAGTTTATTGTGGTGGCTTTCATTGGGTAAACAAGACATTTATGTCTGCTCGCCGCGCTCAACATCCATTCGTAGGCAATTTGGTATCTTTAAGTTCAGTTTGTAGATCTGAACTTGGTTTAGGGGGACAAGCAGAGGAAGGTTCATGTTGTGTAATTCCTTCATCATTGCGGGATTACTTGCATTGATTTATCGGCATTGCCCGGTTTTGTCCGCTCACGTTTTTTTCCTGCCCAAGTCTTTCTTCGCGTGTGATTAGACGTGATCCGATATATAACGACCTTGTTTTGTTCCAGATTATTGGCGTCGGTGGAGTCCGCAATCATTTGAAAGCATCGGGAATGACTCGAACGCACTATTTACTTTTAAAGCGCTATTAATATCGTGACTTCATTATAAAGCTTGTCTCATATTCCAACGGGCCTTTCTGGTTTATTTTTTATTTAATATCATCGACATGTCACTGAAACAGGTTATGACGCCTTCCCTGGGCGCAAGACGAAGAACCATAGTGAGAGTATATAAGGAATGCTAGGAAAATTTCCTACCATTTCTCTGCGGCACTTCCAGTAGAAGCTCCGCGCGTCCCGTCATGTAGCTTTAACGAAACAGATATAATATAAAATGATATGTACATGAAAAATGTGAAAGACCACGATGTGAAAGAAACCAGAAGTAGATATTTTTGCCATCTGAGCCAATCGTTCTCAGTCTTAGTATGAGATGTTTTCACGAAAACAAGTTACAGTTTATACCTGGGTATCGTTGGTCTTGTCCAATTCCCAGCCATCTTCAAGATTGGTGAGTTTTACTGTGATCACTGTGTTGTCACTGATCATTCTGAAGGGCTTCTCTTTCGCTGGCTTCGATTCAGGAAACCGTTCTCTATCTTTCAACTCCACGCGCTTGTAAAAAGGAAGACACATTTGGAAGTAAATGGCAACGACATACTAGTGTGAGACCAAAGAAGTATACCAATTGCATATAAAACAACAAACAACGTCTACAAAGAAGATTTGTAATTCTCTCTGCTGTACCATTCAATGCCCCATCCATCCCTCCATCTATCCATCTATCTAGTTTATCAATCCTTAATTCTCAAATTCATTAAATTTCAAGTTTAAGCGAAGGAACCAGGACCGTGTCGGTATTTGGATATCGGAACTTATAAATAAGCATAGATTTTTATGGTCTTATTTCTCCGGCCGTACTCTCCTTAGGTTTTGTTCGATTGAGAAGATATATCAAACACTCAAGACAGTGTTTAACCACATTTCCAATACTCCGTCGAGCGTCGTTTTTTTTCGCTTCTCTTCTCGGTGTTCGGAAATATGATCAAACATAGTCTCTCGTGTTTAATATATTACACCCATAAATAACAAAAATCTATTCTATCGATTCTATCCACCGGTCCATCCATCCATCTCTGCCTATATTCAAAGAAGACGTTGATGGATGTATTCGTGTATACAAATGACCTGTGCGTGGATTGCTGTGCATGCACATTTTAGCACTCTACCTTTTTCTCGCATTGAGTGGATCACCTACCCTCTTAGAATCCTCGTTATCACTGTAGACGTAAAATCTTAAGTAAATAAGGTCGCTTCTAGGATCTGGTCTGCTGGTAAAAACTGTCGCTCTCTTCCTCTTTGGCCCGCCACAGGCAAATATGCTCCAGAGAGAAAACGTCTTGGTTTTTATGCGAACAGAGTCCTTTTCCACCATAAACCAACACTTGGACTGACTGCTTTTTTCCGATTTATTGGGCACTCTCTCCCAGCTTAAGCGACCTGGTAGCAGATTATGAATGCATGTTGACCTGCCAGTCACTACAGACAAGCCCGGTAATGTGGCTGTGCTATTGCCCGATAGCTATGCCTATGTCTATAGCTATTTTTACCACAATTGCTACTAATCTCGCAATCTGATTGGCTAATTTGCCGTTGTCGGTAAAAGTCCAGACAACGCTGCTCACGTCGTCAATGTGTCACGTAATGCCTTTTTTCAGCTCGCACTCTGAAAAAAACATTTTCTTTGACGTTGATATTGTGGTAAAAAATGTACTTGTGGCTTAGCGTTTCCTGTAAATTTATCGACAACGATTCGCGTCATCACAGTGGTGAAAATGTTGTGAACTCACGAGGCGCAACCGAGTGATTCCACAACATTTTGACCACTATGATGACGCGTACTCGTTGTCGATAAGAGTACAGACAACGCTAAACCACATTCGATTTGTTAAACATAGTTTATAACTGTGCCTATGCCTGTGCTTAGGTTTGTACCTGTGTCTATGCCTGCGCAAGCTAAGCGATTTCAACTTTTGTCAAGAACCAAAACTTTTTAGATCTATACGCAGTTTTTTGGTATTACTGGAGATTATGAGTGTGAGAAGAAATCTAACCTCTTGATTAGTGTTGAAAAGTAAAACAAGAGAGAGCTTAAGTGTAAAACAAACGAACAAACATACTATCACTACCTTCGACTCCAGCAGAAAACCTGCTACATCTGTAAACAGTTATCGATTCCTTTTTAGCTTCGCTTAAGCAGAGGCAATGCGGAACGATAATTTCTACAGGCTTTGACAGGTGGATGTCATGAGGCCCGCATTCAACCACGGGAGAAATGAGAGTTCTATTGGGTGCTTCCGGGATATTCCGCAACAATGTTGTCTCGTCTGAGAACACTCTAAAGAAGACGGGTTGATTTATTCCTGCGGGAACTGCACCGCTAGGAACAATAATACGCACGTCAGAGTTCAAAGGCGCGCACAATTCTCCACCAGTATTGGTGAATGTGGCCTCTATATTTGTGATGTATTTTGGAAATGACGTGGGAACGTGATTGCTCAGAGTTTCGTTGCTGCAGTTCGATGAATCCTGATCTGCTTCATTTTCAATCTGAGAAAATAAAATAGTAACCAAGACGTCACGGATAACAAGGTTGATCCCTTTTAGTCAAACTATTCTCGCTTTTTGACTGGTCCTTACTAACGATCTATTCGAGGATCTCACTCAATTCACAGACGTACAGATAACTTCATTAAAATCTTTTCTTTTTTTATCATATAAAACAGATATATTCCATGTTGCCGTGCGTCTGTTCAGTAATAGATCACAGAAGACGTCAAAATGTGGTAAGAACATTAGTGACGACTCATGTGTCACGTTCTTTTCGAATTCCTCACCACATCTTGACGTCATCTGTTGTTAAATTATGGAACTGTTAAGTCCACATTAGACTGCAGTACAAGTTGCGTCGTTATCAAGCTTAATTGGTTTATTTTACTTTATTGCCTTGTTAAACTGTTACTTGGGGATCCAGTCGTTAACATGAAGCTAAGATGCTTCCACATATCACAAAAAAATATAAGGCTAAATGTAAAGTAACCTGAAGACTTGGAGACCTAGAGCTGCTAGAGGAACTGTTTTCTAGTTCTTCAATGCCATCCAGTGTATCAACCACATAAGCTGAATTGCTTTGTCCCATAATTTCCTCATTGGATATTCTAAGGCTGTAAAAAGGTTTAATTAAGTAAAGTGAATTAGAGAACGAATACATGCTGTAAAAATCAGCCCTTACGTATAACATATCTCGTATATCAATAATATTACGTATATCAATATCTCACAGGTACGAGAGCCAAACTGATTTAAATACACTGGTCAAATGTCTTGCCAGTACGACCCAAGCCATGCCATGCCATGCCATGCCATGCTGTGCTCTGCTCTGCTCTGCTCTGCTCTGCTCTGCTCTGCTATGCTATGCTATGCCATGCCATGCTATGACATGCTATGCTATGCTATGCTATGCTATGCTATGCTATGCTATGCTATGCTATGCTATGCGATGCGATGCTATGCTATGCAATGCCATGCCATGCCATGCCATGCCATGCCATGCCATGCTATGTCATGGCATGTCATGTCATGCTATTCTATGCCATGCTATGTCATGCTATGCTTCAATATTTCATTCCATTTTATTGTGTACTAACTAAAACTTACAAATGGTGCTTCCACACAAAAACGCCGATGAACACAATGAGTGTAATGACTATAAGGGATCCTGTGACAGCTGCTGGTAAAGTGGGGTCACCTTGTTTGTCTTTAGGCGCCTCTTTATATCTTTCTGCCATTAAATAACACAAAATGATAAACTTAAGGGTATATTTAGGAAATTACAAAACACGAGGCCTTAACAGACTCGCAAAATAGGGAGCCGAGAAATTTATGCTCTCTATGATGATATTTTGTGCTTCTTGGGAGCGTTTTTGGCCAATAAGTTAAACCTTTGAAGAAGGTGGAAGTAACGAGAACCGGTCGTTTACGACGAGGAGTTCTCGCAAGCAACCTGACGCTGAGCCAATAGAGACCCGGTCGTTTTCCTTAGTATTTATCATAAAGCTTCCAACCACAGTCTTTCTCAACGCTCTTTCCAAAGCGTTATATCCGAGATCTTTATCAGCGAATATTTATATTTAAGGTAAATATGATCAAGAAGTATTTCAAGTTTAAGTAGTAATACTTTTACCTAATCGTACCTTAATTCTTTTTGGTGCGCTTTTGCGACATATCAAGCGAGTTTTGCCGAGCCATGGTGCGCATTTTAGCGAGAAGCGAGAAGTAGTCGAGCAAAAATACCCAGGGCGAGATCAGACAAGTCTAATATGCCGCAAAAGCACGCCAAAAAGGTTCGATGGGGTATTTACCGTACCCAAATACCGCCATTGTATCGTAGCCATACCCGTCCAGTAGGCACGCCTTCTGATTGGCTAATCGAGAATTTGGGTGCAGTATGAGTCAGAATCTTTGGGTGGTCACTTACGAGAACTTAACACACAGAGAGCTTTTGATTCCAGAACCTGAGTAATAATTTAAACATGCCCAGGGATTCACAAAGAAGAACTTCGACTGCAACAGATCATTTATTTTAAAAAAACCCAGGAGAAAGGGTTTTGGAGGAGTCTTCGCTATGATGTATAAATACGATTATGTCTATTTAATCGACCATACAGGCGCTGTCTAAGTTTCTCAGAAAAACAACTTGAAGACGATAAACAATGTTTAATAGTCACTGATGATTTCCTTGGAGACCCTGAAACAGCTGGAGCGAGGGCAAGTGGAAATTACCGAATTAATTAATTTTCAATAACAAAACAGTTAATTTTTAATCGCAAAACAGTTAATAATTAAATTTATGGTTCACATTGAAAAATACGACTTGTTGTGCACAAGCTACTTACTGTTACATGTAGTCACGTTGCCTGACCATGTTCCATCTGCTCTGCATGAGCGCAAACGAGACCCAGCCATTCGGTATCCTGTGTCACAAGCAAGTGAAGCCTGGGAACCAAATGAGGATCCGCATGAAAGAGAGGTTATGGATCCATGAATTGGTGGCTTGAGGACTGGGCATGACCTTCCTGTGGATTAGTATGTTTTTCTTAAATGGACGTTCAGAGAATAACATCCTCTCAGCTCTTTAGCAAATAAGAAGCTCAATCTTAATTTTAGCCCTAGTCATTTTAGGAAACGCCGCTGTAGACATTCCAGATCGGAATTGGTATGTCACGACGATTTGAGAAAATAACGAAAACGAAAGAAAATTGTTTTGTAGCCTGTTGTGTGCTTTGTAGGCTTTGTAACAGAACAGAATATATCCAAGAAAAGAAACGCATGAGGTTAGAAATTTTCTTCAGCTCTCTTGAGTACAATTGCGTTCATATCCGGGAGGGGGGTACTCCCAGAAAAGTTGGGTGGGAATGTGCAGCCCACTTCCCAAATTCCTTACCCTATTTATGACCAAAATCTGTGAGTTTTGCTACCCTAGTTATGACCTGGCTAAACATTCGATACCCTATTTATGACAGTTGCGCCTGGCACAGTTGCCCTAAACATAATTTATGAAAGGCTTTTGTTCATGGTCTTGTCGATAATGATGAAAAAGCAGCCGCTTCTAGGAAACATACCCAATTCAAGACTAGAGTGCTAAAACCATACCCTATTTATGACCAAAATGGCCAAAATGGATACCCTCTTCCTGACCAAAACGGCTGAAAAACCATACCTTTTGGGGCCGCACATATTTATATGTAGCCCATATAAGAGAGTACTCCCGGGTTCATATAGTGCGTCAAAGTGAAACACAGTGCAAATCAATATGACTTATACCGTGACCGTTTTATGACTCTTGCGCGCTGAATTGCTATGGCTGGTTTAGTTTTACTTTGTAAGAAAATGAACTGTCTTCAAACCAATTTGATACTGGCATGGCTCTGACCAAAGCACATTTTAACAGGAGCCACAAAAAAGGGAAGATAATTCACTAATTGCGATTAAATGCTTTATGATTTATGCTAATTATGATCATTTTTTATAGCGATGATAATTATTGTTAACAATTTTGATAGTTTGTTTTAATCAACAATGGCAAGTGCGATGACTTACTTTCTACTTGCACGATAAAAGTGCAGAAAGCTTGATTTTCATTGTTGTCTATCGCGGAATACCGTACATTATACAGACCGATACTAAGGTTGACAGGAGGACGAATGGCAGGGTAGCTGATAGACACGTGACCAGAGTTGTCAGTCGCCACTGGTTCATTCCATGTGAGTAAGGCGCTGGACGAACATTCAGTAGCATGGAACACCATACTTTTGGGGCAGGTGTTGTTGAAGGAAGGTGGTGTGTTATCTGTAAACGACGATAGCAGTTCAACTTATCAAAAGAACATAATATTTCGGCTGATTATCGAAACCCGTCTTCATTCCTAATTGCCATTTTAATTTTGCAGATGCCACGAAACACTTTCGAATCATTTGGACCCAGAAATTCTACAAAGCAAAACAGATTAAGTTTTTGGGGACGAAGTACAGTACTGTAAGAGAAGAAGAGGATTACAATTATCAATTCAATTGATTTTGTGACTGCATGTCAAGGAACCAAAACTGCCAATCTAGTGAAATGAAGAATTGTTAGTCCTTATGATAAGATTTACTCAAAAGTGCAGTTAGTTAACATTCCTGGTGTGTGCTAAGCTCATCATGAGTTCTGTTTTGAAATCGATCAAACAATAGTTGGTTTAGCACCTCACCTTTGCACTGAGGCTGTGTGCCCGTCCATTGTCCACTGCTGTTACATGTACGAGTTGCTGACCCAGTCAGGATGTACCCGCTGTCACAAAAAAAGTGACAGGAGTGTCCTGGCAAATTATCACACGGCGCTAAGCTTCCTTGGGCAGGGGCGGTCAACTGAAGACAGCGATTTACTGTTTCACAAATAAAATAACAAAAATATTGAATTACGGAAGACGATGCGTCGCTTTTGAGGTCCGGGGAGCAGCACATGACCGCAGGTTATATTTCTAGCACTGTTTATATTCCACTCGCCAGTCCACCTCAATGCTACTTTTGGACTAGTCTCCTCCGCAGCCGTTTTTTGGGATGTCACGCAACGCTCTCCCCAAAAGCACTAAGTATGAAAGACGAAACCGAGAACAAAGCTTGGGAGTCAGACTGGCATTTACACTGTTTTTGTTGTTGCATGTTATGCGGAAATTGAGGCGCTGAGCTTGGTTAGCTTATTTCTCGCATATAGCTCACAGAGAACGTATGTATCATAGTTAACCGGATGGATCAGCTGACACTCTTCAAGAACGTGCGCACGGGTGGAGGAATAGACGTCTTTTTCTGCAACGGCTTGAGACTATAGGTTTACACTAGAGGAGATTTTAGAGTATTCGGTTCCTTAAGAGTTTACATTGAAAGGATATTTGGGTTCCTAACCGTTTACACGATAGACTTGATTGCCTTGACCTGTAACAGAATGAGGTAAGCAGCGACTGTCATATCATCAATGGCCATCAATGTGACTACGACTGAGACTACTAGGTCCGTCATTTTGGTTCAATCGCAAACTTCAAAGATCGCAGGTGGAAAGAAAGTCGTTTACACGACAAAACTCTCCGGATTCAAACGTTTTCAGATGCAAATTCCAACCCTCCCCCCTCCCCACCCTTTAAACAACATTATTTTTTTGTCATTTCTTCGGCTCTTCATAAACATAATAGAATAAAATTGTATGTCGTTTTTTAACTTCCACTAATTGACTAATTGCCAAGTTAGGAAAAGATAATGTACATTTCGCGGTCGCATTATTATTTTTAAACTCCAGATTTTATATCATGCCTTCACAAACGCTTTCAATTGTAAGGAATGCTGGAAATGGCGTTTTGGAGGCTAAAATAGACCCCACCTAGAATCACTTGCCAACCAGCCGATGATGTCGAAAGCTATTAAGGTGTACGAAGGGTAATACTCAGTACATCAGCTTTTGAAACATGCTCAACTCGTTATTGTTCAGAAGCGTGATGTTATTATGTTAACCGTGTTTGGCCTGGCATGTAATTCCAATTTGCCAATCTTCCTGTATTTTCTTTTTTAACTTTTCCTGAAAAGTACCCTTTTGCACTAACTTTCTTTGTTTATACATATTAACGGCGGTTTAGAGTCAGCACTCGAATCAAGATGGCGGCCATTCAGAATCCACGTCATATAAGGTTAGTCAAGCCACATTACAAGGGAAGCCGGGGGGACAAAGGCCAATGATGGGGGCTTCTCTGAATGAATTACATTCAAGAACCTAACGCTCTGCTTCCTTGAATTACTATCATATCCCGCTTCTTAATATCTTCTTACAAGAGCCAAACAACCAGGGACCAGTTAGCTAGATATAGGTACATACAGTAGTTAACAAGATTGAAGCAACTAAACACAAGGATCCCTCACCATGGTCACATGTTTTCCCATCAGACTTTAGAACGATGCCCGTTGGACATGCGCACTGGTAGCCTCCTGGCTTTAGAAGGCGAAAATCGCTACAGAGTCCATTGTTCTGAGAAAAATTATGAGAACCTGATAATAGACAAACAGAAATGAATAGCCACTCCTACCTTATTCAGAAGAGAAAATCACTGTTAATTTTTAAGAATTAATACAGTACTAGAGATTTTCCAATCTTTTGCACGTTGTTATTTTTTTAATTAAAGTTTTTATTGCATTATGATTTTAACTATAATTATTAGCAGTTACACTTATTCGTACATATATACAGGGAATACGTTTTAAGGAAATTAAATTGGCAAACGAAACACCAACATATTATAAATGGATACTTTGCTATAACGAAGTTCATGGTAATTCAATTTCTGAGTTTATTTTTCACAGTTATTGTCCGCAAGCAACACCAACGTGTGTAATGATAAAACTTATAATAAGCTAAGTACGTGTACCTGAAAATATTAAGGCTTGATCAAATACGTGAATGTCCATCGGTTTTTGGAGGCCACTGACTACGATTTCCTGGTTTCCACTGCTTAAGTTAAAACGTGAAATGCTCGTGGTATGCCAATCAGTCCAATATAACATGTCCAGATACACCGCCAGTCCATATGGATGGATATTAACCGCAGATAACATTATTAACTGTCTGTTTCTTCCATTGAGGTCTGATACCTCGATTTTGTCAAGTTTAGCATCAACCCAAAACAAGCGATTTGTGAGTTGGTCGATAGTAAGTCCATTTGGCCAGACAAGGTTTCGTGTTACAATGGTTCGTCTCGCTGAACCATCCATCTCAGCTTGTTCGATCCTCGGATTAGCGCCCCAGTCTGTCCAGTACATCATGCTGAAAGCAACAACGAACACTTTAAACGTTTCACATTATTCTTACAATTACGGACGACCAGATGATGCAAAATTACCGGCGATTATTCAGTTTAATTTGTCTCTTTATGTCAAGCCATTTTTAAATTAACTGGGAATTTTTGATACTAATTATGCAGAAGAGTACTCACTCCCTCACTTAGATGTAAACGTCTGCAACCTTGCTTGCAGTGTCGCTGATTTCTATAAACAGACACCAATAAAATGATAACAAATAACAACCCTGAAATGTGGTTGGTGCATAAACTGCTTTATTTTGCACTAATTAATCTGCAAAGTTGTAATCGGACAGTTACCTGAGGTAATTTACAAATCACAACATTGATTACAATCATCATGGTAACCGTTCAAATGAGTGATTTTGTAAAAAAATTGTTGCAGTTTATCTCTGCTGGCTGTTTTCAAAGAGTCTTGACAGCCATTTTAAAGGTATTTTTCAAAAGTAACTTTTACCTTTTTTGGAAATTGTAATGGTTATGATTAATTTAGGAAACAGGGCATCGTGTCGTCCAATTCTGTCTTTTTACTTGTGATTAATCAAATCGCTTCACGCCTCACTCCCTTTTAACGGTCGTCCGATATTATTAATCACTCATATGATTGCAGACGAATTGGATTCCATTCGATCCTATTACCATAATAAACTATAACAAAAATATCGTAATGTTTACACACCGATTTGATTCCACTCGATCCTATAGCTGGTTTTCAGTGTCACGCCATTCAAAATAGAGCAAAATAAAAATCAAAACCGTTCAATGGATAAAGTTCAGAATCTGGTAAATAAACGAAGGTAAGACTCTCGCCAAGATTCTGGTCACAGCAATTTTTCTTATGCAAGATATGCGGATAAATTTTTTACCCAAATTTATAGAGATTTGTACGGAGACGCCATGCTGTTGCCCATACGAATGGGCACCAACATGGCGGCCGGAAATCAACAGAAACATCTGTCACTGAGTTTTGCTACAAAAGTGTGAATTTATCCCTCGGGAAACTCTGAAACATTAAAATAATACTTTTTTTAAGACATGAACTGTTCAGATAGCCAAATTCCCCGAAATAAGTCACTTTTTTAACCATCATGACAGCTCTCTAGGCCGTCATATAAATGCCGCGTCACGCAAAAGCTTAGAAATTCAAGCGTAGTGTATTACAAAACCAAGAACCCATTCGGAGCAGAAATTTGTATGAATATTAGTTTTCAGCTGCTCTTATACATCATTAAAGTAAAATCTCAGGAGGATCAATAGTTTTGTAGTTTGAATTTTCGTGACGTCGTGTGAAAACCAGCTATTACCATAATAATCAGTAGTAAAGATATCGGAATGTTTACAGACCGAATTGGACTCCACTCCATCTTATTACCACAATGAACTGTAAATAATAATATCGTCGTGTTATACAGTGGTGTATGCATCTTACCCATTTCTCTCATCAAGTACAATGGCCCTGGGCTCATCAAGTCCATCTTTGATCAACAGTTTCCTTCCAGTTCCATCAAGCCGTCCTACTTCAATCCTATTGGTCCCTGTATCTGTCCAATAAATATTTCTTCCCACGTAGTCAATGGTTAATCCATCTGGCGATTGAACATTGCAGCGAAACAAATTGTTCACTGAGGTGGCATTGAAAAATGCGCTGATGATTCGACCTTGAGCAATGTCTGACCAGTACACTCGATCTTCAACGGGATCATAGTCCAGTGCAACAGGTTGCTGATTGTCAGGATGCTTGAGCAAAGTTAATGGAATGAAAGACTTGGAGTCCAGTGGAATATAATTGGTAGATTTGTTGTCAGCGTCGGTAAAAATAATAAACTTCTCGACTCCTGCAGTTAAGTTGAAGAAAACTGAGTCAAGGGAAATATGCCATACGCAAACTAATATTCACAAAAACTGTACTCAAAAGCGTTGCGTGTCTCATTAATTTTTTATAATTGAGGTATATAAAAAATACACATTACAGTCCTCGTAATATTGATAGAAACCAACAGTAAGTAAGATACAATTCATGGGTAGCCTGACTGAAACGAGAGAGTGGGGACGATAGATTGAACGTGTGTAAAGAACACGATCAGCTGACTGGAACCTTAATAAATTCTAAAGTATTTTGGAGGACACGCTTAACTGATGTAACCAGCTCTATAACTAATTTCTTCAAGCAATTCAAGTAGGACAAGCGCCTTCTATCTGGCTTTCCTTTGTGTTAGAACGCTGTGGTGAAAATTTGGCCTGGTGATTATTTAACAAATAAAGAAGTCCTGACTGTGCTCTCGGTTCTGTTGTAAAGAACCCTGGAAGCCGTAAAGCACAAAAGAAGTGTAGGCAAAAACAATAATAATAGTAATAATAATGATGATAATAATAATAATAATAATAATAATAATAATAATAACAATAATCACTTTATTTAAGTGTCGATGTATTTAGCACTAATGTGCTAATTGGGGACACTGTACATAAAGAAACAAATATTTCAAATATAACATAAACTATTAAGAATCCCAACTGGTGGGAGGCTGACCAGTTGGCTATTTACACAACGCGGCCGAGGAGTTGAACTCGGGGCTACCGAGAACAAATCCAGATAGCAGTAGGGCGGAGGATTTGAACCAGGGACCTCCAGATTTCAAATCCAGCGCCCTAAACCACTTGAGAAATAGTCGAGTGTTTCTCCCTAGTTCTTGAGTCAAATTTTCAAAGATTTCTTCCAGATTTTTTTTCCAGAATTTCAGGAGACTTTTCGGTTGAATGATTTGTATTTCGGATTTCAACCGGTTTCGAACTTTCTGAACACGTTCTCGAGAAATAACCAATTAAAGCATTCGCTCCCGTTTTGAAATTTCCGAAACCTTTTTGCCAAATGGAAAGCGACCCTGTTACAACCATACTTGCGCTGCATGTTGTTTCATAACGCTAGGAGACCAAATTACGTAATTAGTGGCTCGCCATCGACGTTTGGCTAATTATGCTCCGATCGCGATTGCATGTTCCGATATTTTTTGAGTTCAGGAATGTTATTCAGAGAACAAGCCATGTTGGCTAAAATCGTTCGCTCCTATTGTGCCACTTTTGACAACTTACTTGCAGAGACATTCATAGTTTCCATGTGAATCAACATTATCGCCACCGACAGCGAAGATATCCAGTAGCTGGAACTCATGACAGCAGCAAATTATTGTAGTACCTGTTTCTAAAGACAAAACAACATCATCGACTTTCGTAATTTGACAAGAAACGTTTCAAAACCTGTTCGCAGAAAATTAACAAGAAAATCTACATCAATCGTACTAAAACGAGCTACACGAAATAAAGAGGTTTGCAGTTAAACGAACTTCAAGGACTATGTTAATACACTACCACCGCCAATACTTAAAAGGAAGACTTGACCTTCCTTCTAGGAGCTTGCACGCCCTTGGATGGAAAAGTATAAAAGGTCTCCTGACCTATCAAACAGTTATCACGGTGCGTAGGGAAGAAGGAAACCCCAGACTTGGATACGAAAAACACCAGCTCGACATTTTTTGAAATGTAAAGTTGCGCATCTGACCGTGAAACTTCCAATTTCTATATATAGCGGGGATTTTCCCCTTTTAATTTTCGAGCACGCGATGAATGTTAATTCGAAAAGTGGCGTCTATTAACTCTGATGGTGGTTTTCGAATGTTGCGCATGAGGATAAGCTTTTCCCTGGGAGTGTATTTTTTCGTTTGGAAGGACATTGCAACTGATCCGAGCGGGGAACGCTCTGAAAACCTGAGGAATCTAACTCCGCAGGAGAGCACTGCTCGGCTTGCGGAAACGGAAACTCGTCATAGTTCACGCCCAGTGCGACGTATAATGCTGACTCACCTAACAATCAGAACAGAGGCAGAATTCGTCTGATGCCCGTCTTTATACTCGCAAGTAGATTATCCGTCTCAGGCAAATTCGTATCTTAGTTCATCGCTCGAGTCGCACTGAAGCAAACAGTTCGTCTTGAAGTTTAATCCATGTTATGCCTGTCCTTATCATATAGACACAACTGTTTTACTGGCAAATACACCACTCGTAAAATTCAAGATATTGATGATCGACTTCTCTGATATCATGTTTGACCTTTAAACTGTACTTAAATTTATTGATATGTGACCGAAACATCTTCGGATCTTCCTTTAAGATCATCGGCAATCTTCGGTTATCTTCGGAAATATTCAATAATCATCGGACATTTTCGGAAGTATTAGTAAACGTTCGTGTGGCCTTTGGACAATTTTTAGAGAATTTGGGAAATCTGCGGAGAGTCGTCGGAAATCTTCGGAAAATGGTCAAAAACGTTACCAGTGTGTTCATACAATAAACAAAACTAATACATGGTTGCTTGCAGATATGGAATATCTCTTCTTGCTCAACTATGAATCTCTTCACTGCGCTCACTCGTTTCCCGCTTATGTAGAAATATATTTTTTCACAAGAACTGCAGAAATTCTCGCGCGATTATTGACAAGTTTTCATTGTCAATAAACGGACAGACACATGAATTTTCTCCCTTCTCCCTTTTTGCCTTTTTGTTATTGAAAATAATTGACGTCAGTTTTTCATGCGTCTGTCCTGTTATTGGCAATAAATTTCGTCATAACTATCGCCTCTCGGATCTACAGGGTACTTTGACATGACGAAATTCATGATCAATAACAGGACAGATGCATGAAAAACTGACGTCAGTTAATTAGAGCAGGCATGGAGTATGGACTTTGCTGTAAATTGAGCTCATATCATTTCACTCACTCAATCCTTCGTTCCTTCATTTCTTCGTTCTTACCCAGGTTGTTCGCTTCCTGTTAACGTCTTAAGGAAACCACTGACAAGTGCATTAAATTATCGTTGTCGCTTGCGCACCGAAGTCGACAAATTGAAGTTGTTAAGGTGGTGGAGATACGATGAGTTCACCAAGCGATTTCTTTTACTTTTTTCCCTAAATCTCTGTCTGGCTAACCTGAACAGCGGGTGTCTGTACACAGGTTCTAACAAGCTGAATAATCGATCGACCACACGAGGGCACAGACTACAACTTTGCTTATAGCACGTTTTACAGGCAAAAAAAATCGATGCAAAGACTACGTGTGCGGCTTTCGATTTCGTCACGCTTAGTATGCCACCTTAATACGTTAAACTATTTTACTTCATTCTGCTCGGACTACACGCTTCACGGTCTCCGAGGACATAGTTTTGCCTTGGATAGCTTCACAGTCTAAAAATATGGTAAACTTTTCGATCGACACTCTAGTTTTTAAGACCCCTTAATACAATCAATAAACCAAGTCCTCTTCTTATCATTTTACCTGCGATTCGTATTCACTTTCTTATTTGAAGTTTGTAAAACTTAAAGGGTCCGCATGAGAAAAGCTATTGTTCTTCTCAAGTTATCTTTTAGCCACTTGCATGCAAAATGAGAGGAGTCGATTCGTACCAAAGATGATTATGATGTAAACAAACGCCTTGCTTTCTTTTCAAATCCATTCAATTTATTAACAATAGAACTTTAAACAAGTGAACCTGGGTCAAGCTGAAGTTATAAATTGAATCTCTAACACCCTTCCATTAGTTCTAAAACCTGCACCTCGCGTCGCTGAAAGTCTTGAACAATTGCTACACATTCCGCACAATCTCTTAGCAATGAGGTACTTTCGATAGACTCTCAAAAAACGTCAGGTTGACTTCGATTCCCAAGTGATCTGAGGATGGAACCCGAACTCATTCGAACCTCGTTTGGAAGACGGTCAGGAGTCGTCGTCTGGACTTTGCGGAGATAAACCCGTATGTACGGTTAGTAAGAAAGTCCTTTATTTAAACACGATGACATTAAAAGCATTACATGCTTGAGGGCTCATGTGTAACTACCCAACACCTAATTAACCTACAAGTAAAGTGGATAAGATACGCATAATCAGTCAAGAGCTGTTTATAATATAGCCCTAATACTCATCGACTAAAACTAACTCTTCTCTTGACGGTTCACATCAAAATTTACGGTACTTTAACAATTAGATTATTCGCTCTCGATTTCTATGAGGTGATAGTTGATGAGGCCGAAGGCCGAATCAGCTATCACCTCATAGAAATCGAGAGCAAATAAAACAAATTAAACTCAAAAATAATCTTAAATTCTCTTTAGCCAACCATTTCTAATTATTTTAGTACATTGTATTTAACTTTACGCTTTAGAAAAATCGCGCGGACTAAATTGTTGTCTGGAATTTCTTGTTGTGTACGCGCGCTCATCAGTTTTTTCAACATTTTCTAGTTTTTTAAAGTCCTAAAACCGTAAATGTCATTCTTTCAGTCTTCTCATGAATTAAATTATTCATTTTTACCTAAATTTTCTTCCACAACTTCGCAAAAATGAGAAAACGTCACAATTTCGCAGACGACCTACGGCCACCGCGCACTAATAAGCAATTAGATTATGAGCTCGAGATTCCTATCGCGCGATAGAATCACTATCACGCATAGAAATCGAGAGTGAATAATCTAATCGTTTTAATATAAATCTACTAGTCGTTCAAAACTTTACCTAAATCCTCTTCACAGACATTTCGAAAAGGCCAAGAAGCGGCCGTTGTTTTGTTAACAATGGCACACTGCTAGGCTACTCACTATCTATCACAGAATAGATAGTGAGTAGCTTAGCAAGTCAGAGAACGCCATTCGTGATAGAACGCTAGTAGATTTATATACTAATGGCTGATAGTATACGAGTAGCTCAGCCAATCAGTTGCAGCATTAGGATTAGTATCGACCAGTCGACAACTGACGGTTAACTATAAACACATGCTTCGAATCCAGCACAATCGGACGAAATGTCAGCTTTCCCCTGCTTAACAGCTTATTCTGAATTTTTCTGTTAAAAGATTGTAAAAAATCCTTTCATTTGCTACATATTTCTACCGGTAGTCTTTTAGTTATGACATCGGTAGGCATTTGTAGTTCATTGCCCTCTTTATCAAGTTAACGATTGTTGATTTTTCATAATGAAACTGGATGAAATTAAAGCATTTCCTGCAAATATCATGCAGCCATGTCTTAGTTTAAAGGTCTTGAAACCAGCTTGTACTGCTCTCTGGATTTCAAAAAGCCTGCTTTACCAAGGAGTCTGAATTCTACCCTAGCCGGTGACGTCACCAGAAGATCACTCTCTGGGACACGCCCTAGGTTTCGCACTTCTCTGTCTAGCACCCAAACAAAAGAGAATGCAATTTCTATACTGATAACAATCAGACGATTGCAGCTGCACTTAGTTAGCGACTGAAATTTCCTTGGCTGCTAAAATAAAACAGAAACCTTCCGAAATTATGAGACATGCTCAACGTCCATTAGTTCTTTGTTCTATATTAGCTTAAAGGAGCTACGTCACAGTTTGCACATCTTGAATTGTTTTGCCTAAATTTCTCTTGCTCTTGCTTTTCTTCTCTGTAATCCGTGTTAATCTTCTCCATCCTTAACCATCCTTGGTCTCCTATGATTTGTTATCATCTCTTTGGTGTTTTGTAATCTTAGTAAACTATTATTTTCAGGTTTCCTTCACGGAAAAGGTAATTTTGTATGTGGCCAAAAAAACTCAAAATACCGCACGGTGACTGAGCTCCTTTAAGATTCACTCTGATGTGGCATACTCCGCAAAGCTTCCAGCGCTTCTGAGCATCCCACTTTCTGCAGAGCCCGACACAATTTTTTTATCGTTGCTCCCTGAGGGCCAAACTTTTCTTTCCATTTTAGAAGCCCTTGGTGGCACTTTTCAGCAACTTCACTGTGCTTGTTATCTTCTTCCAAATTTCTAATGACCACCTCAGCCATGTACAGGTTCCGCAGAACCTTCTTCCAGTTGACTCCAACAAGTTCATGAATGCAAAGGACATGCTCCTGTGTGACAGGACCATCAAGGCCACCTGATAACGATAATTTTGTAATAAGTTATGTTTACGATTCAAGAGAAAACCACTCTTTACAATGAAAGTGATTCTATGTATTTTAAATAAGTAAAGATGACCCTTTGCTGAGAAAAATCTTGTTGAGATCTCCCCTGAGATGTGGCTAAGTTCATTGTTAAGCGTTTTCTCGATTGCGCTGACTTCGCCCTTTTCTGAACGGACTTTGTTAGTCGTTTGGGAGCGGTGTGAGGGCTTTGGAAGGTTTCACCTCGTAACTCTTAGAATAATGAAACTATGACAATGAACCTTGGATAATGTATAACAGTAAAAAAATTAATAAAATTTGACGTCTTTGAGAGGATAGATGGCCTGTTAGGTTTGACCGAGTGCAATATGATGTCAAAGTTTTAAAAAAATGTAAACGCTCAGAATTAAAATACTTTAAGGGATATTTTGTTTAGATTTTGTTTAGAAGTCTCAAGACTGAAGAAGACATATCAATTCTTCAAACACTGAAAATGTGTTCGGAAGATGGGACAAATTCCTATAAAACAAGTCGTAACTTAAACTATAGCTTAAATAATTTATGTTTCAATGCTTGTTAAAAAAACGAGACGATTCGGTTAGTGAGCACTCAGTCACATTAGAAAATAACTTAACAATGAAGTTGATTTTAATTCTCGTTTAGTTGCCATTCCATTTACGCATTGTAATATTGTTAGTGTGATTTCCAAACCCTTATAACACAACTGGAAATGCCTCAACTCCGTGGTTGTGGCTCTCTTGCTCCTCACCTCCCTCACACGTCGCTGCTGAGGTTGAACTTCCAGCAGACGCACCAGTGTCACTAGAGACTTCGTCGATTTGGCCGTAATCTGCGATATTTTCGCGGCCGATGTCATGCTAGTAGAAACAATTCGAGAATATAAGTCAGTCCAAATGTATAAATATATATATGACTAAATTTATAAAAACCATGTTAAAACTTTGCACCAAAACAGCCATATGCACTTTGATTTCACAACTCTAAAAGGCTTTAAAGTCGCTCCAAACGATAAAAAAAAAATAGAGAGAAAGGAGAGCAAGAAAAAGAAGATAAGAGAGTGGAGGAAAAAAAGGCTGACATGTCTTTTAACTTTTATATCGTGTACGCTTGATTTCTTTAACACTGTTGTGTCATTAATCCAGACATACATCTCAACGGAATGTGGCTGGATGACCCGGAAAAGCCCAAAAATGAGCGTGTCGAATTACTGTCAATCTTTCTAAAGCGACTGCAGTCAAACTGGTGCATTTCCTGATCATTTCGAACATTCTCTGCCAATAATTATTTCAACGGAGCAAGACTGGATGACCCGGAAAGGCTGAAAATTGAGCGTGTCGAAGTTCTGTCGATACACAGTTGAGGAGAGGGGGGTCATGTCGTATATTTGTGCGAGGGTAACAGCGTTTTCATATTTGCCGCACCAGAATTTGGAATAAGCCAAATAAAAGCCTTGTCTACCACGCTCATTTCCTGCTGTGTTGTCATGTCGATGGACTACACATTGCTGACCCGATAACTTGTTGGCCAAATTTGGGTGCGATCAAAACCCAATTGCACCATTTTGGTTCGCTTCGGTGTCACATGGGGATCACTTGGTCATGTGGTATACGTATTTTGGCTTAACCGCGTCTTTCGAGACTATGAACTATGGGGAGACCAAACGAGCCTGATGTACTGCTGAAGCATATTAAAAGGTACCACAATGCTACTCAGGGATATAATGACGATTGTAAAACCAACATTAACCAGCTCTAGTTCCTCAGTTCCTGCTACACTGTTTGGATTGCCATCTCTATCAACATATCCTTGATTTTCTACTCCCACATTTTCCTCCCGTGTGTAGCGTCGACATCTCCCCCTGCAAAAAGTAAAAAAAGCAAATGAATTGATCTCTATAGAGTAAAGAAATGCCCCATTTTTCAAAACAAAATTACATTTGAGACAAAAAGACTTAGTACCCTTGGTTATATTGGTTTTGAAAACTATCATTGGCCTGCTGCACGTCGTTTTGATTGCCCTCTCTTTCTTCATCTCCTGGATTAATTCCTCTCACATTTTCCCTTCCCATAAAGCGTCGCCATGTCCTTATGCTGCAAAAAATAAAGCAAATGCAATGATCGTTCTTAAATCAGGAAATGCTCCGTTGTTTTAGAAAAAAAAAAAAACTTTTCAGACCGAACGACCTAGGACCCAGGGAGAGAAACAAAAAGAAAGAAAGTCCTTCTTTCTAAATCAAAACATTATTGTCACTGTAATAATACTGAAGAGGACTTACAGAAAGTGACGTTTCAATGTACAAAGGAGGGCGACCAAAATCGATGTAGATACTGCAAAAGACAATCCCACGGCAATGGCGAGAGAAGACGTATGCTCCAAAATTACTGCTTTTGCCGTGCTGGAAGTTTCTGCGATGAAACAACAAAATATGGTTTTCTGTGATAGTGTTTCCCACTTTCTGCGAGCATTTACTTATTTTAAAAGGCCTTAAGTAAATAATTTCAAGACAAATAAATAATAACACTAAAGGTATGAGAGGGTCTTCTGAGACGGGAGAGGAGGGGGTAAGGGGGGGGGGGGGGGGCTCGGAAGTGGAAGCCCTTTAAACTAAGCACCAAGATTACAAAATTCCAGAGGAGGCTGTCGGCAATGTGAGATTAGATGTATATGTCTTCGGAATCACGTGATTATAACGAACAGGAATTGATTAATTGGCCATGTTGGATTTAGTGATCTATACTTATGACCGTCGAAAAACTAAGAATCACAAGGATTGACCAAAACACAGCAAACACGAGCCAAAGTGATCCTAAAATAAACCAAACCAGAAAAGATTATTGCAAAAGCAATTACAAATTTTCTCTTGAACTGTGGTAAACTCAGAAAATTTGGTGACTTGAGCGGAAACAAAGTTTCGATCAACATGTTACGTATTTTGTATATAACCTATCAGACAAATATTGACAATTTTTAAAAAATCCTCAGATGTACAATCTTACTCATACCCCCACAATGGTACAGTTCAAGAAATCACGGAAATAAATACAAAATCAAGCCAGAGTGCTTATGGAATTTAAACGTTCACGAATTTCTGCAGCTTGATGTAGAAAACTGGAAAAAATAGAGAATTATGTCAAAAATGTTGAGTTTTGGTCAGACTTACTTGAACTTTTTCGGTTGCCATGCCAACGTCAAAAGTCACTGACACGCAATTGACATACTAAAATATCCGCGGAGGATGAATGAGTAAAATGAGTCGTCTTTTCAAAACTTTGAAAAAACTTATAGGGGCGGTGGCATCCACCTCCTAGGCCTTCCCTTTTGTACGTCCGAAAGTTAAATGTACGTCGAGTACCTATACAGCGGATGGGATTTCCACTCCATTGCCCAGTCTCTAAACAAGTCCTAGTGACATTCCCGTCGGCTTTAACAAATCCACTTTGACATCCGAATACGCAGTTTGATCCATACGTATTACCACAGTAACCATTCAGCAGAAGGGCTCTTGAAGGGATGTTCAAAGGCCTGCAGGTGACAGCTTAAAACGTAATGAAGAAAACTGTCATTTTAAAAAGAGTTGTAAATGTTAATGCTGTCTAGTGTTAACGTCTATGGGTATGAACCATTAATTTAACCTCGGCAGGGGTAATTTGCCGAACGCCAAACTGTTTGCTTGCAGTTTCACTCATGTTAGAAAGGACGGCATTATATTATATTTAGCTTTTTTGAACGATTAAAAGCTAACCACAAGCAAATACGAGTGAAACTAACTGCGCGGAAAGCAGGTCAGTCGACGTCCGATGTTCTGCAGTCGGCGTTTTACAAATTTATTTCACCTTGGCAAAGGAGATCTTGGCCACTCCAAGTTCTGTTTTCGAGACATCTTCTTAACGGTGAACCAACTGGGTTAAACCCAGCAGTGCAGGAAAACCGACAGACTGTATTGTACTCTGTTGCTGTTCTTGTGCAACCCTGATGAATGCCATTGAGTGGGATTAATAAAGCTGGACACGTAACAGCTGAAAGACGGAAAATATTGCATTTCGTTTATAAGGGAGGTCAAGTACACGTTGAAAGTAATTGCACCCAAGATTTCTACTAATTCACTTGCCAAGCTGTTATCGCACAGTTTGCTATCGGGCAGTTTGTTATCGGACAGTTCAATAAACCAATCACATTTAAAGTTTTAGTTTAAATCAACCAGTCTCAATTTCAGAGTAACATCAAACAATTGACGTCTCCTTTGTCAGCCTTTTAATGCAAATTTTTCTTTTCTTTCATAACATTGCTATTCTTCTATTCTCGGAAATTGTAATTTTTATGAATAATTAACAATTAGACCCGAAACCCGCAAGGGCTACTGGTCAATAGCCCATTCGGCTTCGCCTCATGGGCTATTGACCCGTGGCCTTTGAGGGCGAAGGGTCTAATTGTTTTAGTATCACCCAACTAGTCGGACAGAAAAGGCAATAATAAAGTTAGCAAATACACGTTGAAGAAATATTTATTTGGGAATAAAACGAAAGAAAGGGCACGCTCGATTGCGCCAATTTCGCTACTCGAGGACTATTACCAATAGTCCTCTAGTAGCGTAGCTAATTAAAATGTAGGATTTGCATTAGTCCACTAGTTGGGTGATACTAATTGATAATAAGACCTCGTGTCGTCCAATTCGGTCTGTAATCATGCTCGTGATAAACAAATCGGACTTCCGCTGCGCGGTCGTCGGATTTGGTTATCACTCTTATCATTACAGACCGAATTGGACTCCACTCAGTCTTATTACCATTACTCATTCGCGTGTTTTTGCCGTGTGCTTCGTCACAATCACAAGTTCCGTTTATCAATCGTTGTTATTACGCTTCAAACAAGAGTTGGTTTAGCACCTCACCATTACACTGAGGCCGTGATCCAGTCCATACTCCATTGCTATCACATCTGCGAGTTGCTGACCCAGTCAGGATGTGCCCGCTGTCACAGGAAAAGTGACAGGAGTGTCCTGGTAAATTATAACACGGCGCTATGCTTCCTTGGGCAGGGGCGGTCAATTGAGGACAGCGATTTACTGTGAAAACAAAAATAGATTACTGAAGGTGATGCGTTGCTTTTGGGGTTCATCAAAAAGCCGTTTTATATGTATACACGGTCGCTGTGTATACAGTCCTTTGTGTTCTTTCCCCGCCCTTTTGCTAACTGGTCCTTTGCTAAATGAAAGCCAAGACGCGAGCAGTTTTATAACGAAGCGGGTATTTGATTATGTGGCTAGCTCCATGAGCGGGCAAGATGAACTGAATCATGTGCTTTGATTGGCTACCCGAGCTGGAAAGATGGCGCTACACTGTCCGCTCGGGAATTCCTCCCGTCAGAAGATTCTCCACGAATCCCATATTATGAATATTCTGTTGACCAAGCTTGCTCGGTCAAGATGGCCGGATATTGGCGTCGCTCCTTTTTTGCGTTTTTATGGACCGAGCCATCTGGATCAATAGCCCGTCTATACACTGTATTACATCTTCACCTGCTACACTTCACTTTCGCGACAAAGTATTTTTAAGTTATCACTGACACCGCGCGCGCGTTCGCGCTCTCTTAAGGAAAAACAATATCATCAATATTCGACTAAAAGCTGAGAAACCCCCAATTTAGGTGTGCATTTTTATTTTGTTCTGTGGAATCTAAATTATCAATGTTTTACAAAAAGAAAAGAGAATTACCATGCTTACTATGATAAAATGTCAGCAAGCTAAATCCCTTCCTTCTCCATTTACAGAAATTATATTTATACTTTACCAAAAGAATTGTTAAATTAGTTATTTCTGTTTTCCTTGGAAATAAGATCTTGGATCAACGTGATCTTATTCCTTTTGAAACTGTCACCGTAATGCCATATATAATTACCTCCTTGGCATGTAAAAGCATCACCAGGCTTCAGTTGTACTCCCTCTGGGCAAAAACACTGATGACCGTAAGGATTTGGAAGACAAAGATGGCTGCAATCCCCATTCAACTGCGAACAACTGGTAGATCCTATAAGGCGAGGAAGAGTACGTTATCCTGTTACCTAACATCATATGTTTATGTAATTAATGATCAAATAACTCTGCATTACCAACCAGCAGCATGTCATGCTGGAGGTTCTTTTTGTCGAGTTATGATTGGGGAGAACCATTTCGTGGGAAGACAATTCCGAAAGATCGATCTGCAGCGTTCGATCCACCTTAAAGTACCGTTCTCGGCATACGAAGCTTTCAAGGCCAAGTGCAGCAATTTCCATTTTCTTTGCCACATTCAGCCAGCCTACAGTTTCTATATAGGATTTTCTCCTGCACCCTGCAAACAGAGCCTTTTCTTAAGATGCATATGCTTTGTTCCGTCTCCTATCCGCTCAAAAAAGAGATAAAAGAGGCTCTGCTCTCAGGGTGTTTTCCTGCCTCTTTCCCATTTACAAGACAGGTTGAGATTAATTACTGGTCATGTTGACTAAGCCTGACGTCCTATTAATAAATGACAGTGAAGTTTTGGCATTTCTTAGTTACGTTGGTTAAGAGAACATTTCGAAATACATTTAATATTTAATGTATTTCGATATTCATTACGTTGGTGAAGACTTAAGTAAAGCGTTTGGACTAAACCAAGTTAAATCAATAGATAAAAAAATATATATAATGCTAACCTGCAAAGTCTTTGGATTGATCATGAACATGCAATTCCATTGGTTGTCCCATTCCGTGAACAACGACTTCATCTACAGAAGTTGTCACGTTGTACTTATGAATACTTTTACTTTTCCAATCAGACCAGTAAACAACGTCATCAAATAGTGCGAGTCCAAATGGATGCATAGAATCCGATGATAGATCCAGTATCACCACGCGATTATTTCCTTGTAGGTCCACCCTCTCAATCTTTTTAAGGTACCCATCGCACCAGTACAGTAGTCTATTTTGATAATCCATAGCGAGCGAGTTCACCCACGTAAGTCTGGAACTAACAAGAGTTGACCTGGCCGAACCGTCCATGTTGACTTGTTCGATTTTTCGCGATATTCCTCTGCCACCCCAATACATCTTACTAATAAAAAGGATAGTGTTGAAAATCAATATAAAGAGAATACAGTACTAGACGTATGGGGATGAGATACAAACTGTGGGATAAGTGGCAAGAAAAATGTCTCACTATGATAGCTTTTCCTCTGGAAAAGCGGGAATGTCCATGCATTTTCAAGAGCGAAGATCATCTTTAACAGATTGACCTATTCCAAAGATTTGGATTATCAAATATTTCCCAAAGGTGACCTAATACCTCTACAACGTCCACAGCGATTGATAAAAGTAATAGAAGAGTGACGAAACTCCAAAATATTATTTTGGTTTGTATCGATATCCGATAGTACGCTAGCAGAGTGCCGTAAAACTGGATCTGTTTTGGAATTTTAGATTACCTTTCTCTAATATTGAGTAGTATGGCTCTTGGTTTTTCAATGTCTCTTGTGATTAGGCTCCTTCTAGATGACCCATCTAATCTTGCTACCTCAATTCTATTATTTGCTTCATCTGTCCAGTAGATATTACGTCCAATATAATCCACTGCCAGTCCTTCCGGGGTAATAACATTACTGTGCGCAATAACTTCAACTGAAGACCCGTTAGGAAATGCTCTGGCCACTAATTTTAAGGTCACATCTGTCCAATATATTTTTCCTTCGACTGGATCGTAATCAACGGCCACGGGTCTTGAGATGTTCTTGTTGATTCCCAGAGGATAGCAAGGGGTCTCGGGCACTTCCAGAGGAACCTTATAAATTTCTCCAGTGTCTCCTTCAGCAAAGAGTAAGAATTTATCTGAACTTGTCTTGTAGAACATACCTTGAACATAAGAGATTAACCTATGAGAACCGAACAGACCTACATATACAACAAAATTATAGAACGACCTCACTGCTATTGAACTGCCATTATAACGAATGTCAACACCTTCAGAGGCGGATCCAGAAGGAGGGTTGAGGGGTTACAGACCACTCCCCCCCTTTTATGAACATTTTTTTTTATTATTTCTTCGGCTCTTCATAAACATAATAGAATAAAATTGTTTTCTGGCACGTTGTTGTAATGTACATTTCGAGCCCGCATTATTATTTTTGGTTTTCTGGTTGAGAAATAAGGTAAACTCCAGACTTTATATCATGTCTTCACAAAAGCTTTCAAGTGTAAGGAATGCTGGAAATGGCGTTTTAAAGGGTAAACTGACCATGGACCCCACCTAGAGTCAATTGCGATCCAGCCGATTGGCGTCGAAAGCTATTAAAGTGCACGAAGGGTAAAGCTAAGTACATCAGCTTTTGAAACTTCTTGAAGATCCAATCCACATTCCTTCAGTTTTGGTGGGATTAACCTCTGAACCTGAGAGTTTTTTAAAAATCGAATATTAAAACGAAACCTTTTGGTATTAAATGGCCAAATGAACCAATTAAAGCCCTGGGGGATTTATTGCTCTTATGATCAGAAATTACTACACGAAAAAAACTTCATAGAAAACCTGGACAGTGTTAAGAAACTTATAAATATTTGGTCTGCAAGAGGTCTCTCTCTCTACGGAAAGGGAACAATAATAAAATCCCTGATTGTTCCAAAATTTGTCTATGTATCGTCATTATTAACTACCCCCGAAGGGAGTAACCCAAGAACTGAACCGATTGATTTTTAAATTTCTATGGAAAGGCGTAGACAAAGTCAGACGTTTGTCAGCAATAAATGATTTTGAAAAGAGTGGACTGAAAATGATTGATTTAGAAACAAAGGTTAAAACCGAACAACTAAACCTGGCTAAAGAGAATTTTCAGCGAAAATGACAGCACATGGAAAAATTCCTTACATCACGTACTCAAAATTTTGGCGGCCCTTTCTTATTTCATTGCAATTATAATATAAAGAATCTCACAATCTCTTCTCAATTTTATACCGACCTCCTTCAGAGGTGGGCGGATTTTCGAGACAAGTTTTTCTGCGGAGAAACCGTGGCACAATATGATAGGAATAACAAAGACATTCGTATAGACTGAATAAACCAATATTCTATAAGACATTTTTCGAGTCTGGTATTACGCATGTAACTGACCTTCGATTTGATTGAAATATTACAGAGTCCTATAATATTATTACAAAAAAGATGAAAAAAACAAATATTTTGGCATGAGCAGGTCTCAGATATGCCGTACTGTCCCACTTAATCTCAAAATCCAAAATAAATAATCACACCTTTTTACAATGCCACCCTCTCTGATTATTGAAAACAGTGTTTTTGATATTCTCATGAAAAAATCAAAAGACTATTATACAATGTTAATAACTAAAAAAGCACAATTTTCTAATAATTCTTTAGTTCTGAAACGCGATTTTAACTTAAATGAGGATCAGTTAACAAAAGTGTTTCTTCTGCTGCATATTGTGTGTTCTGAGGCTTATGTTAAGGTCTTTCAATATAAGGTCTCTTACTTTATTCTATATACCAATACCAAATTACATAAGATAGGATATATTACAGACGATAAATTCTCTGTTTGTAAGTCTGAACCAGAAACCCTATTTCACCTTCTTTTTAACTGCGCGTACTCAAAGCTTTTCTGAAAAGATTTTGAATTTTACTTTCACTCTTTATCAAAAAAATTTGTTCATCTTAGCTTGCGAGATGTATTAATAGGCATTGTAACTTCAGAATGCCCCTTACTAAATTATTTCTTGTTGATAGCCATGCTATATCTATGGGATTGCAGAAGATCTCAAATACTTCCAAGCTTAGCTGGGTTTATGATAAAGATCAAAATTAAATTTGAAACGGAAAAATATATCTGCACTAAGAACAAAACTTTAGATCAATTTATTAAAAAAATAGGAGACAATTTGTCCCGTGTAAACAATAACTGTATTCTAACTATTTATTGTATCGCTTCCTTTGTAACTTTCTATTGCCTTTGTGATTGTATTTTAACATAAATGTATTGTACAGTATGTTTAAGCTAGTATTGTAAGTTATGTAATGATATTGTAAGTAATGTGTTATACGGCTTAATTAGTACGTTGTGTTTGTAAGTAATGTTTTAGTATTTGTAGTTGTCGTAGTATTGTAAGTAGTGTGAGTGCTCCAATAAAATTTTAAAAAAAAGCTTTTGAAACTTGCTCAACTCGTTATTGTTTATAAGCATGCAGTTATTGTGTCAACCGTGTTTTGTTTAGCATGCTTTTAATTTTTTTACTTTTCTTAAAAAATACTTTTTCTGCACTAACTCTTTTTGTTTAAACATATTTAACCTCAGTAATATTTGATACGGTTTAGAGTTAAGCTGAAGAAATACAGCACTCAAATCACGATCATGTGGCGGCCATTCAGAAAGTCAAATTATGATGTAATCCAAGTCATATAAGATCAGCCAAGTCACATCACAAGGGGGAGGGGAGATAAAGACCAAGTAGCCTGCTATGAAAGAAAGAAAGAACCTAAAGCTCTTCCTCCTTAACTTCCCATTATTTCCCAGTTCTTAATAATACCTTCTCACAAGAATCAAACAACTAGGGACCAGTTAGCTCGATAGGTACATACAGTAGTTAACAAGAATGACGCAACCAAACACATGGATCCCTCACCATGGTCACATGTTCTCCCATCAGATTGAAGGGCAATGCCCGATGGACATGCGCACTGGTACCCTCCTGGCTTTAACAGACAGAAATCGCTACAGAGTCCATTGTTTTGAGAACAATTATGAGAACCTGATAATAGACAAACAGAAATGAATTACCATACCTAACTGATTCAGAAAAGAAAATAACGATTTAACACTTGATACAGTATTACAGATTTTCATTTCTCTCGTTATTATTTTTAATTTTATTTAAGTTCTTGATGCATTATGATTTTAACTATAATTATTAACAGTTACTTATTATGCAATAAGTATAAAAACAAAGACTGGCAAATGAAACACCGACAAATGATGAGTGGACACTTTACTATAACAAAGTTCATGGTAATTCGATTACTGAGTTTATTTTTCACAGTTATTATCGGGAAGCAACACCACCGTATGTTATGATAAAACTTATAATAAGCCAAGTATTATTGGCCAAGTATTATTGTACGTGTACCTGAAAATATTAAGGCTTGATCAAATACGTGAATGTCCATCGGTTTTTGAAGGCTATTAACTATGATCTCCTGGTTTCCACTGCTTAAGTTAAAACGTGAAATGCTCGTGGTATGCCAATCAGTCCAGTATAACATGTTCCGATACACTGCCAGTCCATAAGGATGGATATTAACCGCAGATGACATTATTAACTGTCTGTTTCTTCCATTGAGGTCTGATACCTCGATTTTGTCAAGTTTAGCATCAACCCAAAACAGGCGATTTGTGAGTTGGTCGATAGTGAGTCCATTTGGCTTGACAAGGTTTCCAGTTACAATGGTTCGTCTCGCTGAACCATCCATCTCAGCTTGTTCGATCTTCGGATTAGTGCTCCAGTCTGTCCAGTACATCATGCTGAAAGCAACAACAAACACTTACTGAAAACGTTTCACATTATTCTCATAATTACGGACGAACAGACGATCCAAAAATTGTCGGCAACTGTTCGAATTGTCTCGTTATGTCAAGCAACCGTTTAATTAACTGGGAATGCGCATTAACTCAAAGCTGGCAATTTGAATGCTATTTGTATGCAGACGACTAACATCAATTTCTCCCTTAGATGTAAAACTCAGATGCAAAGGTCTGCGACATTGCTTACAGTGTCGCTGATTTCCATAACCAACATTACAAAATGACCAGTTATTAATATCATCACAACAACTACAATTTCCTCAAATATGCGGTGGTTGGTACATAAACTGCCTTATTTTGCACCAATTAAATAATCTGCAAAGTTGTAATCAGACAGTGTAATCGGACAGTTGACTGTAATCGGACACCTGTAGTCGGACAGTTACCTGAGGCAATCATTTAACCCTCGGATGTACAGGGGGTAGGTATACCATGTACTCTAAGAGGCTGAAACTTTCAGTAGCTGTTCATCCATTCTCCCCGAAAACTGATATCCAATTGTGTGTTAATGGTTTTTGACGTTGCCATGGCAACCACAAATTTCAAATAGGTCTGGCCAAAAATCAACTTTTTTGACACAATTCTCTATATTTTCCAGTTTTCTGCATTAAATTGCAGAAATTCATTAATATTTACATTCCATAAACATTCTGGCTTGATTTTGTATTAGCTACTTGATTTTGTATAAATTTCTTGACTTTTGAAGAAAATAGTGAAATTCAGGATGAGGGATTCAAGATGGTGGGTCAAATGACGTCCTAACCACCAAAATTATGTCACCTTGTAGAGCAACCTCAGGGCTATCTAGCCAATGTAGGTTTATTTCGCTGTGTCCAAACAGAACGAAAACCCATGGCAGGAGTTCCATCCACACCCCCTACCCTTGCACCATGGTTGGGGTATGAGTTAGCTTATACGTCCGAGGGTTTAAGGTAATTCCCTTGAAACTGTTCTACTATCAAACTTTTTTTGAAACTTGGAATAATTAACATTCATGATATGAACATTAAAAAAATGCAATAAAAAATAGGTTCACTGTGCTTGTTTATGCGTCAGCGGGCTCTTAAAATGTGGTATTTTTACTGGTTGCACGTTAAAAATTCGAATCACTTCATACAGAATTAAGTCTTGGTTACTTGAAAGACAAAATTTTATCCTGAAAGTAAAGCTTCTTTTATTCACATAAGCAGCTAGTATTGCTTCATTTAAGCCGTTTCTGATTGCCTGGTTGTGGGAATATTATACTTTTTCGGACAGTTCCGTGGTTAGCTTGAAATCCTCGCCTTGGCCAAAATACACCCAGTACGGAACTATTTTTCAAAAAGACAAAAATCATGTTCTACTATCAAACTTTTTTTCTGCTTCAAATATGTTCTTTATCTGACTGTTCTTAGCAACTACCTGAAAAAAAACATCGGGGGTCACCGTGCTCGTTTAAGAGAAAAGGAGCATTTATTTCGCTATCGAGCTTAGTTTGAGGGAAATTTCTTACGTTTTGTGCGCGCGCCCTAATGACGCGAAAACCATGCGCAGTAGGGATGCGCAATGCAATAATAAGGACTTCCCTTAAGTCTAAATTTACCAATCACAGCATTGATTATAATCATTACAGTTACCAGTTCAAATGAATGATTTTGTTTAAAAGTTGTCGAGGTTTATCTCCGGTGGCTGTTTTCAAAGAAACTCAACAGCCATTTTTCAAGCAATTTTCCTTTGTTTGTTTTTTTTTTCGGTTTGTAATTACCACGTTTATTAATGACCGTTAAAACGGGTATTTGTCAAATGAAACTTCTACTCTTTTGAGAAAATGGTAATGATTATAATTAATTGGAATCCAAGGACGCTTCACAGTCGTGCGATTTTTTAATCAATCATATGAGTACAGACCGCTTTGGATTCTACTCGATCCTATTACCATGCTAAACTGCAATAAAAATATCGTAGTGTTATACAGTAGCTTATGCATCTCACCCATTTCTCTCATCGAGTACAATGGCCCTGGGCTCATCAAGTTCATCTTTGATCAACAGTTTCCTTCCAGTTCCGTCAAGCCGTCCTACTTCAATCCTATTGGTACCCGCATCTGTCCAATAAATGTTTCTTCCCACGTAGTCAATGGCTAAGCCGTCTGGTGATTGAACATTGCAGGTAAACAAAATCTTCACTGTAGTGGCATCGCAAAACGCGCTAATGATTCGACCTAGAGCAACGTCTGACCAGTACACTCGATCTTCGACAGGATCATAGTCCACTGCAATTGGGTGCTGAATTCCAATATGCTTGAACAAAGTTATAGGGGCGAATGAGTTGGAGTCCAATGGAACAAACTTGGTAGATTTGTTGTCAGCGTCGGTAAAAAGAATAAACCTGTCGACACCTGCAGTTAAATATAATTTAATTGAAGAGAACTGAGTCAAGGGAAACATATCATAGGTAAACTAATACTCAGAAACACTGTCATCAAATAAGCGTGTCTCTTTAATTAATTGAGGTACACAAAGAAATACACATTACAGTTCTCGTAATATTGACATCCGGGGAACATCACCAATAAGAACGATACAATTCATGCATAAAACTGAAACGAAAGACAGGAGACGTTGGATTGAACTAGTGTAACGAACACGATCAGCCGAGCAATCGGAATGCATAGAACACAGCATGTAATATTTAACACTTAATGACTGGTCCCGAGGGGAACAGAGAATTTTGTTTCCCGAGAATCTCAGTGTTTCCCGAGACGAAGTCGAGAGTAACATTGAGATTCGAGGGAAACAAAATTCATTGTTCCCCAAGGGACAATTCATTAAGTGATTTGTTATATAGCAAAACAAGTGCATCAAACCGGTGGAAAACAGAAAATCACTTTATTGATAAATGACGTGCAACAGCGGTCAACATTTCGCGAATAACAGGGAACTGTTTCCCGTTTGACGTCATAGTTTTCGCAATGTTGCACGCTTATAGCAATTGGCGGGAAACAGTTTCATTGTTAGAGATCATGTGACCATGAACTAACCAATGAATGGGTGCGCTGTGGCGAGAAAAACGCCAGCTATATAAGAAATAGATTTAGCCAAGCCTAAAAGCAGAGCTCCTGACTGCAACAATTGAGAAATATAGAAGCCTCGACCGCGTTCTGTTTTGTTGTAAAGTACGCAGGGAGCGGTAGAGCACGAAAGAAGTGTAGGGAAAACACGAGACGTAGTCGAGTGTTTTTCACTACTTCTAATTAAGTGCTCTACCGCTTCCTAAGTGCTTTACGACAGAACAGAGCACAGTCGAGGCTTCTTTATTTGTTTAATGATAAAGAATCCAATAATTTCCCTACGAATTTGGCTGAATTTACTTTGATTGGCTAACGAGACGACAGCTAGACTTTAGCTAAAGGCCGCTGCACACATGCCGATTTTTTGTCGTAGAACTGGAAATTTTTTGTCAGGGTGAGATTGGGTTAAAATTTGTCGGGCCATCAGCTTGCCGCATACTAACCGATTTTTTGTCGCGACTAACCGCGTTGAGGCTTGGGGCCGAGTCATCCAAAATCAAGATAGCGCCTATTCCACTGACGTGACTCTCATGACATTTCCTGAATTCGGCTAATGTGCGGCGGCCTTAAGCTTTCAGTTTCTAGTGGCTTTCGAGGGAAGAACGAGGCCTTCAAAGTTCGCTTTTTAGCTTAATTCTTAAATAACGATCTAAACGTTTCTAGTCCAGAGTAATCCGGCCGCATTGTGGCACCAACATGGCGTCTCCATACAAAACTCTATAAATCTTAGTAAGGTTGTTTACATATCAATCATCAGTATCATATACCAAATTCTTGACTTAGTTCACTTGAATGGATAAGGTTTTTATTTTTGATGGCTTGACAGTGCAAACCAACAATATTTATGATACTTTCCCGGGGGGGGGGGGGGGGGAGGATACTTCCAGAAAAGTTGGGTAGGGGTGTGCGACCCTCTTCCCAAAACCCCTACCCTATTTATGACCAAACTCTGCGATTTTTTGCTACCCTATTTATTACCTGGCCGAAAACTCGATACTCTATTTATGACCGTTGCGGCTGGCACAGTTGCCCTAAATACAAGTTATGAAGGGCTTTTGTTGATGGTCTTGTTGATAACGATGAACAAGAGAAAACGAGAGAACACATCCCCGTGCCCTATGATAATCTTCTCACGCGGATGCGAAGCAATCCGCGTTACAAATTGGGTCGCTTTGATTTTTTGTTCGTTTGTTTTGTTGTTGTTGTTGTTGTTGTTGTTGTTGTTTTCTTCTTCATGGTAGTCGCAAATTGTAACGCAAGTCGTTATTGCCGGTTTTCACATGACGTCACTAAAATTCAAACTACAAAACTATTGATCTTCATGAGATTTTACTTAAATGATGTATAAGAGCAGCTGAAAGCTAATATTCATAGAAATTTTTGCTCCGAATGGGTTCTTGGTTTCGTGATAGACTACGCTTGAATTTCTAAACTTTGGCGTGACGCGGCATTTACATGACGGCGGAGAGAGCTGTCATGTTGGTTAAAAAAGTGACTTACTGCGAGGAATTTGGCTATCTGAACAATTCTTGTATCAAAAAAAGTATTATTTTAATGTTTTTGAGTTCCTCGAGGGATAAATGCACGCTTTTGTAGCAAAACTCTGTGACAGATGTTTCTGTTGGTTTCCGGCCGCCATGTTGGTGCCCATCCGGATGGGCACCAGCATGGCGTCTCCATACAAATCTCTATAAATCTCGGTAAAAAGTTTTTCCGCATATCTTGGATAAGAAAAATTGTTGTGACCTGAATCTTGGCGAGAGTCTTGGCATATTTACCTTCTTTCTTTTTTCAGATTCTGAACTTTATTTGTTGAACGGTTTTGATTTTGATTTTGATCTATTTTTTATGGTGTGACACTGAAAACCACCAATTGGCTACAGGTAATTACATTGTAGCCAATGGTACCTCCTGTTGTTTTTTAATCCGGATTCAAGGTTGATTTTGTCGCAACATGGAAGGCTTCATGCGGTAAGCTCCGAAACGGCTTCACGAGATACACAAACCCTCAAGTTGTCGCGAAATGTGAGCAGATTTTATGCGTGACAAGTTGTGAGTTTGATGAACGAGCAGCAAAGCCAAAATCTGTTGTTCAAAGTAGACCCGCTCTCTAATATTCGCAACAACAAAGTTGATCACGCAAGGTGAAAAACTCGAAACATCAGCCAACTCGAGAGTTTTTGTATCGAACATATCAACAACCAAGGTTTTCTCCTTCCTTTAGAAAAAAATCTTTCACCATTTTCACTTAATTTCGTTATCGGGCCTCACTCTTCCCACAGAAACCAACGATGATCACTGCAAGAACCATCCGCGTTAAGGCCTCTAGGCCTCTTGTTCAATCAGTTTTAAGCTTCGCATCACGCTGTCAAAGTTATTTTTAGTCTTGGTCCCATGATCGCGCAGGCAATGGCCAAGTGCCATCGGGTCGCGACTGCTATAGTAAATACGAAATTGAAAATCTGACTAGGCTCGATTACCAGTCGCTGTTCGGGAAAGGAGCCCGCGTTCCTCCCCCGAAGGCACGGCTGGACGCGTGAGGATTCTTTTGTTAGTCTTAGCCAATCGGTTAACCACCTGCAGATTTTTGTCGGGCATAAAATTATCTCGTCAGTCCGGATTGCGGCCCAGGATGGTGGACGAAGTGGAATTGATAAATGGCATGCGAAAAAACTTCAGAGACAATCAAGATCGAAAGTTTAAAAATTCACGACAAGAAAGGATGGAATAATTGGTCAATGGCCAAGATGTGTTCCTTTTTCAGCCAACAGGGTCGGGAAAATTTGAATCTTTTGCTTCCGGAACGTCAACAAAGACTAAACATTGGACTCAAGAGACCTAACAGTCAGTCAAATAGATGTATTATCTTCTTTAAGGATAGCGACACCAGTCTCTGGCGAAGCCGGGCAAAATTTTTTTTTTTTTCAAACGAGCTAAATCGCGGGTAAAGCAAACCGAACTAGCAAAACATACATGACAAGTTTCAGGGTATCAACTTAACAGCGGAAACCTAGCAGACCAACATGTCACCTTTGACATGGATGACCAGTTTGCTAAACCGCAGTCGAACGGCGCTGCTCTTCTCAAAAAAACGAACTCTTCCTTAGAACACAGTATCCATGTATATAGTGCTCTTCCGCAGCAATAAAGTGAAACAAAATAGGTTGGAAAAACAAAATTTCAAAAAACAGAACGGCAAACGTACAAATGTTACGAGCCGCAGGTCCCGCCGTAGGTATCATGTCGAACTGGACTTGAAAGTCGTTTCTCAGAAAGTACCGAACAGATTGATGCGAAAAGTATCTCTTTCGAAGGTTATTTCAAAGCCCAAGACAGCTAAAATATTTGTTTCGCGTTTGTTAGAACTTTTTATCCGAGAAAACTGGTGCAAATGAATTGCTGACAAGAATTGCTTTCCGAATAAACACGTTCGAAAGTTGTTTCTCGATAAGTACTGAGCGAATTAAATTGAAAAACATCTCTTCTGAAAGGTTTTTCAAAGCGCAGGACAGCTAAAATACTTGTTTTCAGTTTGTTAGAGCTTTCACTCCGAAAATCCCGATGCCACTTTTTGCTTATTTAGTTTCGAAAGTGCTGTGTAATATTTTACCAGAGTTTGGATGTCCACAGTGAAAAAAACAGTTTCTCTGGAACTACCACATCGTTTGGATCGAGAGAAGCCTCCTTGAAAAGCATTTTCAAACTACTGGGCAGGAAAATTATCTTCAAAAATTATTGATCTTGTCATTTCTCTGCATGACTGATTCACATTAGGCGCCATACTTGCTGACAAGAATTCCATTCTAACCCGCGCTGAAGTCGTTTCTAAAGTACTGAACGGCCTAAAGCGAATAAGATATCTTTGAAAAGCTCTATTAAAGCGCGAGACAGTTAGAATTTTTCTCCCTCTGTATATATGAACTGCGCTTCATAGATCCAGGTGCAAGTTTTTGCACATTTCATTAACTGTTAAAATTAAACCTTCAGTGTTATTACGTCAATTAAATTGGCCAATCGGATGTCTTTCCTAAAATGGCCTCGCAGTTTGACCAAAAGTGCTAAAATGAGAATGAAATTGAAGATTGTCATTGGAAGAGGCCCATGTATGGTGGATATGTTCTCTTAGATCATGGTCTCTTGCGATGAAAAAGTAGCTTCTTTTGAGTAACATACCCAATTCAAGACTAGAGTGCTAGAACCACACCCCATTTAAGACCAAAATGGCCAAAATCGATACTCTATTTATGACCAAAACGGCTGAAAAACCCCACCCTTTGGGGCCGCACACACCTATATCGCCCATATAAGGGAGTACCCCCCGGGGGTGCTTTGCATGCAGACGGAAGGCCTCATACGCACTGTCTGTTTACACCTGGATTACCCGGGGCGCTTTCCATTGGACGAAAAGTTTTAGTTTAAATTTTAGGAAATTTTCACTGGGAGATGGAAAATCATTTCCCTATATATTGACGGCACCTTAGTAGAAATATTTTACGAAATTTCCGAAAAATGGACAAATTTTCAAAGATTTCTTCTCGATTTGGCTTTCAGAATCTCCGGAGACTTTTACGTTGAACAATTTGCATTTCGGAGTTCAACCAGTATTGAATATTCTGAACACCATCAAAGAAAAAACCAAACCGTTCGTTCCCCGTTTTTCCAAATGGAACGTGTTCCTGTTATACCATACCTTCACTACTGCATGCTCTTTCATAACGATAGGAGACCAAATTGCGCAGAAGTAGCTCTGCATTTGGTTAATTATGCTCCATTGTTCCCATATTTTTTAGCCGAAGAATGTTATTCAGAGAACACGCCATGTTGGCTGAAATCGTTGGCTTTCTATTGTGCCCGTTTTGACAACTTACTTGCACAAGCGTTCACAGTTTCCATGTGAATCAACATTAACGCCACCCACAGCAAAGAAATCCGGAAGATGGAACTCATGACAGCAGCAAATTATTGTAGTGCCTGTTTATTAAGACAAATCAACAGCATTAACTTTTGCAATGTCTCGAGACCCCTGTTCGTTCAAAGTAACAAGAAAATATACATTAACAGTCTTACCAACATGATCAACTTAACAGTAAGAGATAAAGATTACTTCCTGACAGGAAAACGAGCTTCAAATGCTGCCGGCTACTGATACACTGTACTTTTACTTTCTAAACATAGAAGCCGGGACTTTCCCTTTTCGAACACGTGATGTATATGTTAATTCGGAAAGTGGCGTCTATGAATTCCGGAGACGGTTTTCAAATGTTGTGACGATAAGCTTTTCTCCTGAGAATGTATCTTTTCGTTTGGACGGACACTTGAGCTGAACTGAACGATGATCGCTCTGAAAAATTCAGGAATCTAACTCTGGAGAGCACTAAATGACCAGCGGGAACGGAAACTCGTCACAATTACCCCTTTGCTTTCATTTTCGATTTTGAAACTTCCTGGCTCCTCCTATACCCTGTCTCCAAGCAACAACAGAGTTAAACAAAACAAAAAACAAAAAAGAGCGGAAACTAGAGCGAAACAATAGACTATACTAAATGCTTCTTTGATACAGTATAAAAATAGCCTATTGCTATTGATTTATGGATATTTATTCACGGAAAGTCCATTTGTTGAATGGGCTCATTGTTCCATTCCTCTTGCATGCTTGAAGAACGTCTGTTCTCTAATTACTCTGCAGTGAAGCGAGAACAAATCATTTTCACGCTAGATATAATGAACGCAGACAAGAATCAGGAATATATATGCGTCTCGTTTATTGATAGCTAGACTAACAACCCTGTCAATAAGATAAAGAAAGAGAACAGAGAAAATGAAAAACTAAAGAAACTAAATTTCCAAACTTTTGGAAACAGAAAGGAGTGTTTCTAAATTGTCCTTAACGTAACCATCTTTGGCTTTGACTGATCGCCATCGGCCATGGCGCTTAAATAAACTATCGTTAACACCTGCATTTGCAGCGGCGGTAACACCCCCTGATCTAAGGCTGTAGAAACCAAATAATTTAGTACAAAAACCTAGTTGCGAAAATACATCTAAAACTACTTCCCGAGTACGGGTAAAGGAGATACCTGTAACATAACAACATTCCCATTTCTATAAATAGCCGTCTTACTCTTAGCTATGAATGACTCAACATATTTATCCATAGTTAGTCCCCTCCACTAACTATGATTTATCTTAACAAAACTTAACGTCACAACAGCGTAAATAAGCCAGTTCATTAAAGCGTAAAAACCCGGCGAAAGCTGTAACACAAATAGCAGCAGTGCGTAAACTAGACAGGTTAGCATTCTCTGATGCAAATTTTTGGACATATACCAAAAATCATATCGGGAGTCACGGGCTCCTTTTTAACTACTGGTGTAGAAAAGTTTCTATGGGCCGATTCTAGGATGCCTTTCACAAGACTAGAATCACAAGGATTGGATAATCCGTAAAGATCATGCGCCCAGCGGATACCGTAAACAGCGCCTTCTAAAGCCGAGTATAATGAATTACTTTGAAGTAAAAACTCTAAATAAGTAGCAACAGACAAATAATTAGACGGAAGAACATTAATTTCCTTAAAACTAGCAGCCCAAACCCTAAACTTTTCAAAAGCCCTAGAATAACGCTCAGAAGTGGAATCCGCTTTTGCTCCTAACCAACCTAAAGGTAAACAACTTGCTAAGCGGCTAAGCTCAGGATCCGTAAAACGACCCCCAAAGGTTGACAGGGCTAAGGCACCTTGTAATAATGAAACAAACAAAAGGAAAAATAAGTACAAAACCAATAGGTGCAAAGCAATAAGTTACAAAACACACAAAAGGTCCCAGTGGAAATGAGAAGAAGAAGCCAAGCTTCATCTTTGCGTTGTTCTCGGACCTACAGGGGAACGGCAATTCGGATGAACGTGGTGGTGCTGCTCCGCGCTGTGGACACGAGCACGTAGCGTCGGGGGAAATGGTGTTGATTTCGGGCCGCTTGAAGGCGCGGGAAGCGTGTGGCTGTTCGTCAAAGGTCTCTCTTTCAGGTGGGGTGCCAGTGGGGTCGCCAAGGGTTGGGAACGCAGAAGTCCAAGGTTGAGTAGCGAGTCGTAAGACAGGTACATATCCTTGACAGAGCTGCTCACATAAACCATGGAGTGGCATGACGTAATCTCGCCGCTGCCGGACTGTGTGGTGAGCTTGGCAAAGAACGCTCCCTCTATCGATATGGGCGAGTGGTTGGCTGCTGATAGGCTGAGGCTTATGGGGTGGAGTTCGTCGCGAGAAACCGCAGGCTATGAAGTCGCACAGTGACCACAAGTCCGATTGCGCGCCACTGCCGGTCCTGTCTGGCTGGGAGAGGGATATAGTGACTGAGACCCTAGGGTGATCTCGTAAGCGAGCCCTTTTCCACTCCTCCTTGGAGAAGATGTGGTGATCCAAACGCACATCAATGCTGATGGTTTCGTGACGGTGATGTGTGTGGTCGTGTTCCGGTTTTGGCGACGTCTTCGGGGGGGGGGCTCAGGGGTGTTGGGCACTCTTGGTCTGAATGCTGCTATTTGTGAGATCGGCTCTGTTTCTGTGGCATGGACCTCTGGGGTCTGGGGCGGGCGCTGTGGAGGCAAGCGCTGCTGACGCTTCTTCCGGCGATTGGCCCTGTAGCATTCGATGCACATTTCATGAGGTTTCTCGTTTTAGCCTCGGGCCCCTTCCGTGAAGACCTTAAAAATGGCGGACTGTTAGGATCGAGAAACGCCGGTCAACGTCCCATTTGACAAATCGCTCATATTTTGCCCAAAGATACCCTTAGGTGACCTAATTCTAAAAATCATATTTAAAGGTTCCAGCGAATTTTTATTTTTCAGAAATTCGCGAAAATTTGAAAGCGCGGTCAAAGTGCGGTTTTTCGTGTAATAAAATGACCGAAATAAGATGCGAGGACGAAGCGCTGCTAGAGTCTTAAAATAAACTCAATTGACTTCAAACTTCACACAAATGTGGAACAACCACTCTAATTTATTCCTCGCTTTAAACTAATCTCAGATATTTTGATATAGTGGTTCTCCGAACCATTTTAAAAACAGCTATGAAGCGTGTGAAAAATAACGGCAAAATATAGGTCATGTTTAACAGCATAAAAATGCATCTGGTACCTCACTTTCCCATTATTTTACTTCACAGCCTTAAAATATCATTATTAAAGATATACCATGCCAAGTTTCATGCTCGAACTCGCAGTATTTCCCTTTGTGAAAAACGAAAATCTATGTCAATGTGTTGGGCGCAAATAACACAATAATTATGCACGAACCAGAGACAAATCAATTTCAATGGCGAAAGTAAAAGGCTATCATTAATTAGAATCCCGTCAATTCACTGCTATCAGTAGAAACATGATGTCCACTGCATAAAAACTGTTTTTAGACGTTTTCGAACCATTGCGCGTTAACTTTGTTTAATTTCGTGTCCGCCGTCATGTCTAGTTTGTCATCGCGTGTATTTCCTTAATGTCAACAACACGTGAATGGTTGTCATAACAAACGCAAGAGATTTCCTGGAACCTAAATGTTTTCGATTCAGCAAAACGCTTTAAGTTTGTTAAGACACAATAATGGGTCAACTTGGTATGCTTTTTAGCATCAAGGACGTTAAAGGACTGTAAATTAATCGAGTTGAAATATCTTGAAGCAAATCAAAATCGCGCCCTTATTCTAATTTGGTAAACAGCCGATCTCCGTTCAAGTTCAAGAAGTCGAGAGGTTAATCCGGCAATGTATTACCTGTACAACAACAAAATCACACCGAGGTCATGAAAAGTGTAAGTTTAAAAGTGTAGTGGCAAGTTCCAAATAAATTTCGCCTATATAAATTGGAAACAAGATGTGAAACGGTCTGACCCGAAACAAATAAACAAAATATTAATACGACTAATTTAACCCGAAAATGTTACAGAAAATATACCTAAAAGCCGTCGATTCCCCTCGATACCACTCCGCATTGCCTTAAAGAGCCCAAGCTTTCTGCTGTAAGAATCAGGGGCCTCATAGCCTGCAGTGCAGGCGTCTTATTGGCGCGAGTTAGCGTTACAACCTTGCGACCGCCTTTTTAGACCGCCATGTTAGACCGCCATGTTAGACGGTGGGGGATGGGGGAGGGGAAAAATGAGTTTCTTCGCTCCACCCCTCCCCTATCCTTCCTCTTGCCTATCATTCACCCCCTTGGTAAAACTTTCTTTCTCTCCCCAGTCTTCCACTGCATGAAAAATTCAAGATGGCGGCTAAACTGTTTACGATGTGAGCGCTCGCTCGAAAAAATTTCGCCTGCTCTGCAGGCTAGGGGCCTCATGAATTTGTATTTATTATATCGGCAACCATGCTGCGTAGCTGATATTCGAGACCCAGTAAAAGTTGTCACACAACCGTACGAGCAGCCCAGTCACGCTTTCACTGCTCTTGCGCAAATGTTCAACATTTCGCAATTTACATAAACCGACTACAAGTTTAAAGTAGTGTCAGTAGATTGAAATGCACTTTTTAAAGCTGTCCTATCGAGGAACAATTATTTCTTGTTTTTGAATGGCTCTTAGTTGTAGCTACAGTCGGGGAGGGGGGGAGAGGGTATTCCCGGAAATTTCGGATATCTGTATGCCGTGGAAGATTAAGTGGTCTCCAGCTCTTAACGCCAACACTGAAACACTAGATGATTCTCGAAGTATCACAGGGGTCACTAAGCTAAATAATTTTGAGTGTAGCTCCGCTGAGTCAATTAACCGTTGGCGCGCATATTGCATTGACCGTGGACAGGTGGAAAAACAGTTAAACCGGAAAAGCCTGTTGCACATTGTAATTTAGCGTTGTCCAACACGCAGTCGGTCTGGTTGTAATGTTAATCGTATTTGAGAGAATCTCAAGTTTTCTTTCGACACATACTGGGGTGACATACTACTAGATGGGCGTGGCCGGGAGCCACGAGTCAAGTCAGTCAACTCGCCATGCTTAACCGAGAGGAGTGACTGCGACCTTAACATCAGTGCCATTATCAACGGGTGTGACCGAGGAAGCGTCTGCTGAGGTTTCCATAGATAGTAACCATGCACGGTAGGGGTGTATTGATGTCTTCAAGGCCGCTGCATTCGTGTCTTTTATAGGCTGTCTACTTTAGAGAGGCACTTGTCGCTGGAGAAATGTACTCAGTCCCTGGAAAGCTATTCCCTTACGGACTTAGCCAAAATGTGGTACAAACCTTGCTTGGAGCAGGCGTTGGCGCTTAACTCAAAGCCACAATAGGTCACCAGGAAGCCCTCGTTGTTTTAAAAAAGGTTTGGGCTCTCAGGGCAGTCAGTGACAAGCAGCAATCGTATCTTATGGCAAAATTCCGCGTTGGTCAAACGACAGGCCAAAAGGTTGACGCCGAACTGGTGGCGCGTGAATGCGCAGTGCCAGGGATCCTTATAATATTCGTCTTTTTCAGGTGCTAGTTTTTCTCTCACCTAAGTGCCGTAATGCGCCAAAGTGATCCTATGAGATGCATGTTCAGGCATCCGAAGAGGAGAGAAATTTTAGTTAGGCAAAGAAAGTTGTAGAAATACTCCAGCTCCAGCATCCTTTGGTACACGACCAGCAAGACTCCTGCGCCTTGGCGATGGAGGGTGACCTAAAGAACCTGAAACTGTGTATGCTACCGTGCGGGTGCGAAGACATGGGACTAGATATACCTCTCCCACTCGTGTGCGGAAAAGCTCCAAACTCGGCGCTTCTGAAGTATTTTACTAACAACTGCACTTGGCGGAAGTATTTTTAGGAACTGCCGGTGTTTGGCTTCTTCGGTATTTAGCAAACACCTCTTGCGGGGGGGGTGGAGGGGGGAGGGGGGAGGATCGTTAAATTTTTGTAGAGAAGGGGAGGGAGTAGAGGAGGAAGACACTTAAGAGGAAAAACTAACGGCCGAATCGTCTCAACCTCGTTCCCAGGGTCTCTCATCTCACCACCCCACTGGAGCGAGCTCAGCATCAGTTCATTAGAATAACACAGAGGCCTATTAGGGTAAAGCGTAGGGACAATCTGCAGTCCTTCTACTAGTGGCTCACTATCACTCTTCTCGGTTAAGCATGGCAAATTGACTGACTTGACTCGTGGTTCCCGGCCACGCCCATCTAGTAGTATGTCACCCCAGTATGTGTCGAAAGAAAACTTGAGATTCTCTCAAATACGATTAACATTACAACCAGACCGACTGCGTGTTGGACAACGCTAAATTACAATGTGCAACAGGCTTTTCCGGTTTAACTGTTTTTCCACCTGTCCACGGTCAATGCAATATGCGCGCCAACGGTTAATTGACTCAGCGGAGCTACACTCAAAATTATTTAGCTTAGTGACCCCTGTGATACTTCGAGAATCATCTAGTGTTTCAGTGTTGGCGTTAAGAGCTGGAGACCACTTAATCTTCCACGGCATACAGATATCCGAAATTTCCGGGAATACCCTCTCCCCCCCTCCCCGACTGTAGCTACAACTAAGAGCCATTCAAAAACAAGAAATAATTGTTCCTCGATAGGACAGCTTTAAAAAGTGCATTTCAATCTACTGACACTACTTTAAACTTGTAGTCGGTTTATGTAAATTGCGAAATGTTGAACATTTGCGCAAGAGCAGTGAAAGCGTGACTGGGCTGCTCGTACGGTTGTGTGACAACTTTTACTGGGTCTCGAATATCAGCTACGCAGCATGGTTGCCGATATAATAAATACAAATTCATGAGGCCCCTAGCCTGCAGAGCAGGCGAAATTTTTTCGAGCGAGCGCTCACATCGTAAACAGTTTAGCCGCCATCTTGAATTTTTCATGCAGTGGAAGACTGGGGAGAGAAAGAAAGTTTTACCAAGGGGGTGAATGATAGGCAAGAGGAAGGATAGGGGAGGGGTGGAGCGAAGAAACTCATTTTTCCCCTCCCCCATCCCCCACCGTCTAACATGGCGGTCTAACATGGCGGTCTAAAAAGGCGGTCGCAAGGTTGTAACGCTAACTCGCGCCAATAAGACGCCTGCACTGCAGGCTATGAGGCCCCTGATTCTTACAGCAGAAAGCTTGGGCTCTTTAAGGCAATGCGGAGTGGTATCGAGGGGAATCGACGGCTTTTAGGTATATTTTCTGTAACATTTTCGGGTTAAATTAGTCGTATTAATATTTTGTTTATTTGTTTCGGGTCAGACCGTTTCACATCTTGTTTCCAATTTATATAGGCGAAATTTATTTGGAACTTGCCACTACACTTTTAAACTTACACTTTTCATGACCTCGGTGTGATTTTGTTGTTGTACAGGTAATACATTGCCGGATTAACCTCTCGACTTCTTGAACTTGAACGGAGATCGGCTGTTTACCAAATTAGAATAAGGGCGCGATTTTGATTTGCTTCAAGATATTTCAACTCGATTAATTTACAGTCCTTTAACGTCCTTGATGCTAAAAAGCATACCAAGTTGACCCATTATTGTGTCTTAACAAACTTAAAGCGTTTTGCTGAATCGAAAACATTTAGGTTCCAGGAAATCTCTTGCGTTTGTTATGACAACCATTCACGTGTTGTTGACATTAAGGAAATACACGCGATGACAAACTAGACATGACGGCGGACACGAAATTAAACAAAGTTAACGCGCAATGGTTCGAAAACGTCTAAAAACAGTTTTTATGCAGTGGACATCATGTTTCTACTGATAGCAGTGAATTGACGGGATTCTAATTAATGATAGCCTTTTACTTTCGCCATTGAAATTGATTTGTCTCTGGTTCGTGCATAATTATTGTGTTATTTGCGCCCAACACATTGACATAGATTTTCGTTTTTCACAAAGGGAAATACTGCGAGTTCGAGCATGAAACTTGGCATGGTATATCTTTAATAATGATATTTTAAGGCTGTGAAGTAAAATAATGGGAAAGTGAGGTACCAGATGCATTTTTATGCTGTTAAACATGACCTATATTTTGCCGTTATTTTTCACACGCTTCATAGCTGTTTTTAAAATGGTTCGGAGAACCACTATATCAAAATATCTGAGATTAGTTTAAAGCGAGGAATAAATTAGAGTGGTTGTTCCACATTTGTGTGAAGTTTGAAGTCAATTGAGTTTATTTTAAGACTTTAGCAGCGCTTCGTCCTCGCATCTTATTTCGGTCATTTTATTACACGAAAAACCGCACTTTGACCGCGCTTTCAAATTTTCGCGAATTTCTGAAAAATAAAAATTCGCTGGAACCTTTAAATATGATTTTTAGAATTAGGTCACCTAAGGGTATCTTTGGGCAAAATATGAGCGATTTGTCAAATGGGACGTTGACCGGCGTTTCTCGATCCTAACAGTCAGCCATTCTTAAAGGCGTTATGACAGCCGGGGCATGTCACTTCCTTCGCCCGATCCGCTTGAGAGGGAGTGGAGACAGGGCTTGGTGGCGATTTCTTTTGCTTCTGGAAGGAAGAGAAAGCGGACAGTGAGGGGGAGGGAAGGGCGTTACGGGCCATCTCTTTGGTTTCCACTAACGCGATAACCTCGTTTATCGGTTTCGCGAGTATTCCCGCTATGCCCAGCACTTCCCTCCTGATGTCGGTGTCGTAAAGGCCGTTCAGGATGACGTCACGGATGACGTGGTCAGTGAAGTCGACCGAAGCGCCACAGGTGCACGTAATGGTATAGGAACAAGTTTCTGCTTTCCCCCGTACTTTAGCTGTGAAGATCCGGAAAGGCTCGTCACGTTGTTGCCGTAGCTGGAGAAGCTCTGTACGTAGCACTCAAGTGGCGACTGGGATTACCGCTAAGGAGTGCATGGCGGCGAGAAGTTGGGGCAGGGTCTCAGAAGCTGCATTAGGATTGGCTTTGAGAAGGCTGTCCCCAAGTTCAGTTCCGGGGCACTGGAATAGCTGGGAGAGCGCCGAGGCGTCGTCGATGCCTGAACCCGACCGGAAAACCTCCCAGCGTCTCGTGAAGACGTTCCACTCCTCTATTGTGACTTCAACGTCGACCTTGGGCCGCTCGAGATTTGGGCTTCGGGTTGCTGTATGTGCGGGGGCAGCGTCTGCGACGGTAGGCGCCGGATTGCGGTGGGCCAGGTCGTGATTAGTGAGAAGAGCAATTGCCAATGCTTCGGAGACATCGTCTGTTGTGATCGTGCAGTCGGGTAAGGAGCATTCGATTACAACCATGACAACGAAACCAACTGTTTCATGAAGCGAACCCCTTGGTTGACTTTGTTTTAATTACAACGATGAAACAGTTCTACAAGAAGAAATACAGTACAGGTACGCTAAATGACAAGAACAATAAAGCTAAACACAACAGAAGATCAGACTCGCGATAATAAGTGCAGTCCATAAGTATAATGCGTCCATGCAAAACGAGTTCGAATGTCAAAACAACATGGCGACTCTCAACCGGTCAGCAGTCCTACCGAGCCATCGGTATATGGCCAGCGGTGGTCCCTTCAAAAGTCTTAGTATTCACTTGTGGTTAGTTAGTGAACTCTCGTCCGCGAGAATCTGGAGAAATGCTTTTCGTACGTAAACCATAGCTAGATTACTCCAAATATTAATTTCCGTTGGACTTTTTGATTAGGGCTTACGACAGGATTCTTAACATAGGATTTACTCTTTAAAGGCGCCCTTTGTTGAATTGCTGGGCTTCAGATGTCTATTCAAGTGGATTCCGGTCTTTGAAAACCAATATCACAGTTAAGTTAACATTAATACTCACAACCAACTCCAAAATGTGATACTTACCGTCTTGCAGATGCAAATTCTAGTCGATAAAATGATTATAAATTGCATTTATTTGAAATACGAACAAATTACCGGTCAAGCTGTCGACACGAGCATCTTTTTGTTTTGAAAGCAACACGAGCAAGCGAAGCCGTTTGAGTTAATCCAGAAAACATGAATTACACTACAATCAACGCTCTTCCTGGAACACTTTCTCCAGAGCTTCGCGCTGTATTCATCTTCATAATCGCCGTTAACGTTATAAGCTGTCCTTTCGTCATTTTGCCGAACATCCTGGTGATGGTGGCAGTGCAAACCAAACGTCAACTTCGCACCAAATCTAACGTATCACTCGCCTGTTTAGCCACCACTGACCCGGCTTGTTGTGGGACTTGTTGTTCAACCGGTTTGCAAATCGTCCGCTATAGCTTTATGCTCAAAGGTGAGACTGGCATAAACTGCACCAGGGTAGACAGGATAACAACAGCTATAACCTTAAGGTGTGTCATAGTGTCACTCAATCATTTCGTTGTGTTGAGTAAAGAGCGTTGTCTCGCTATAAAGCACTGTCTCTTTCGCGCACGAGAACCTTGTTGCTGAGGTGCGTATCATCGTAGCTTCTTGCCTGGCGTGGGCTGCCGCGATCATCCCTCCGATGGAAGACTTCTAGCCAGCAAACATACCTTATGTCGCGAAATTGGCAGTTCTTGTTACACAGTTTGTCCTTTTTGCGTTAGACGTTTATTTTCTGAATGTTGCTGTATACAGAGAGTTCCGCTGCAAGGAAAAACAAATAATTGCTAATCAAGTTTCCACAGAAGTGAAGGAGAAGTTACTCTAGAATTACTGAAAAACAATTCTCCGATGTTTGATATCCCTCAAATCGGTGTTAATTTGCTGAAATTAACTTTAAGGCTATAAGCCTAAATGAACGTTCAGTTCTAATCTCCCGAAGATGCTCTGCCACAAAAAAATCACTCGCTCACGACTTCTGATAGCCAGACAGGTTACTACGACGGAAGCTACTTGGTTTGCAAAATATCGCAGAGATGCAATGAAGACGGATAAATAACCAATATTTTCTTTTTCAACTTCAAATAAAATTAGTTACTACTTATGTCTAAAGTCAGTCATTGATATGATGCTAAATACTCTACATTCTGAATAGCTTGTAGTAAAAGATACACAATTATCAATATGTGTCAACCATGCTGGGCACCTGATAAGTTACACGTATGAAATCACATTTAAACAAGTAAAGAAAACCTCTATTAAGGTTCTTTTCACCTTCTAAGGCAATTTGACTTTTCTATTATAATGCTCACTTGATACAATAATAATACTGGTGTGTTGTTTTGAAGTGTCCATACTTGATAGTGAGTATAGACTTCCCAAGAAATGACTCTTTAAGCATCTCTAAGTTTCAGCATAGCAAGCGTGGAACTCACACCCTCTAGTAAAAGATCAGTCTTTGTATCACTCTCTCTGAAATTCCCTGAAACATGGAGGAAAGAAAGGTCTACTGAGGAAAGTAGACACCACTTAGCACTTTCCTAGTTGATTTGCTTTGGCCCCAAAAACATTTATTTGAATCATGATGAATTCCCAAATTCCCGAGACGGTAAAAAAACATCCCATATCCTATGCCCAAATTTTGGATGTCAAATCCTGTCAAGATATTTTGAATTCAGGGAATCCCGCACCATAGTTTGGTTGAATTCCATATCCTGATAATACCTTGCAGACCCAGCTAAGTGTAACAAAGTCAATTATCGCTACCGACCAGGTGAAGGTAAACTCTGCATACGAGCCAAGTGGCCCATCAGGCCGGAGCTTATTCCGGTTTCTTTAGCGTGAAGCGACTAGGAGTACTTCTACTCTTCCCTGGATGTGATGCTAGTCCATACAGCTGTAGCAGGGTAACCCCCCCCCCCCCTCCAAGCATTAAGCTCACCAGTATCCAATTATACACCTGGGTGGAGAGAGGCACTGTGAGAGTAAAGTGTCTTACCCAAGAACACAACACAATGTCCCGGCCAGGGATCGAACCCGAGCTGCTTGATCTGGAGACAAGAGCACTAGGCAAGAGGCCACCGCGCCTCCCACTACTAACAATTTGAAGGATAGTAAAAAAACATAATTGCAATGAAGTCATCCAGTATACCTGGAACAATGCTCCAATGTTATAAATTATTGAATATTTCAATGAAAGTGATCATATCATTGCAGAGCCTTGTGTGTTTTAAACACCAAAGACATGTCCCAAATACCTACTTTGGTACATGTAAAAAAAAATAGCTAATTTGTTCTGAGCATTAATTATTAATTATAATGTATGAATGAAAAAAGTTTTAAAAAATGTAAAAGTGCTATTAGAGGAATCCAGAGGAATGGGAGTGGTTCAAACCAAAGACCCTCAGACAGTGGAAAGAGAATAGATATTTTCTGGGAAAATACAATTTGAATTACAGGTATATTAGGCACCAACCTATGAAACTATAGCTATTACAAAATCATTTGCTTTTATTATCTTCAAGTTGATCAAGAGTTATGACATACAAATACTTGACAAAGAAATTTAAAAGTCCCTAAGTGAGGCAGTAGGAATATTTTCAGTTGGATGTGGAAGCTTATTTAAGTGAGGAGTTCTTGAAACAGCCTGTGGGAAATTCAAACACTTATGAGTTCGAATCAGCAAATGCAATGTCAGGAGAATTCAATGTCATAATTGTTCAAACACTCGAAACCTGAACCAAAAGGGCAATGTAAAAATCTTTCCTTAAGCTAATCTTAGATAACAAAAATCCACAGCACTCCCAGGAACATAAATATTATCATCCATACAAAATTAATAACTACTACACCTTTTCAATTAAACAGACCAAAGGATAACATCAGAGGCTTCAACCATGAAACTTTTGTTGTCATATGCATTGCTACAAACATCAAGATCCAGAAGTTTAGATGAAGGCAAAACGATCTTCTTTGGCAACAAAGAATCAAACTACCAGTAGGCAACTTCTCCACAGACAGCTACAGGCCAGCTGCCAATCTTCCAGCCCGGTGTAATTATGTTACAATTATCAATCTTGAATCACGTATTTGGATGGAGAATGTTCCACTAAATATTGTTTATGCACAGTGAAATAATTGCGAAAGACAATACAGTGCAGTTTGATAATTTATAGCGTGCTTGTATAAATTAATTGGTTCAGTACAAAAAATTTCTTATAAATTTAAAATTTATAAATTTATTGGTTCAGTGCAGATATCCCACGATACGGACCCGTATTCCTCGAGAATACGGGCAAATCCGGGAGTATCGTGTTCTATGAAACGCGACGTGTCCGTCGCGTGTCAGGAACCGTTTCTTTCCCGATTCGGTCTTTTCCGTGGCAAGGAAAATCCGGTCTCCGGACACCTTACTGAAACGCGGCGGGTCAAGGCCCGAAAATTGTCTTATTTGTCCTGATTTGCTACGAATAACGGCGCACCGCAGGCGAGCACAACCCATCAAGTTTAGAATTTTTACTCTCATCCCTTGTTATTATTTTTGGGTTTCGAACGAAGTTCCACGGTACTTCAAGTATAACGGGAGTCCGGTAACCGAAACTGCACGGTACGTTAACTGTCAATATCGGATATTGCACGGTACGTGAAGTATCATTTGGGATTCACCTATCGGATATTTCACGGTACGTCAAGTGTCACTCGAGATTCCCTTATTGGATATTTCACGGTAGGTGAAGCGTCACCCAGGATTCCCCTATCGTATATTTAACAAAAGGTAGTTTAATGAAATTCCCAAAGTGTGGGAAGGCATCAATGTCTCCTGAAAAGGTACTCTTCATCCGATGCATTCTTCTCCAAATTCCCTTTGAACACCATAGATAACCATGTGGCATAAATAGAACAACCAAGCGTAACATTTACATCCAAGACCTTTTATTGGATAACATAATTATTGCATGTAAGGATGTTCAATCCGTGTGCACAACAACGTGATTATGTAAACTAGTGAGACAATCTCAGATAGTGCAGACTACAATTGATAGTTCTGGCACGGTAGTCCCATAAGTACTCACCCCTGCTCGGTTCACTTCAGGTTTGTATCTACCTTGATAGTCTGCTAGGGCTTTTCCCCTTAGCAGTGAGTACGTTTCAAGGTTGTATTTTCATTGAAGGTCTGAAAATTACGTACAATTACTGTTTGTCACGACAGCTTTTAAATTTTACTCTGGTGTTTTACGATGATTTTCGTTTATTTTAAATTGAATAACACGTTGAACAAACGTGACAATTTAGCTCTTCGCGCCAACTTTGTAACTTGATACTTTTGTTTTCCGCGCAGAGGTATGTTACATGAAACTCTTGTTTTCTCCAAAACACTTTTGTCACAAAACGCAAATTTTCTTATCACAGATGAACAAGAACTAATTTAATTATCAGATAGTCACGGAATACCACTTTCTTTTTCTGTTGCCACCTTTGTTGTTAACTATGAAACAATTCAAAATTAATACACAACAATATCGATTGATACCGCTGAGAAGCGTTTCAATGAGAAGTATTGAAGGTAAACAGCGCTACTTGGCCGATATTATCCTGCATCGATGAACGAGTGTCCTCAAAGACTGATTAATTTGCGCTTTCTTTAGGCGCCACGGAGTCTGCAGCAATATTTGAGCACTTTCCTGGTTTCTTTTGTCACAAATTTACAATTTGCAGAATATTAAAGCCACTAACTCGGGTCTCTCTTACAGACGCAGTTAAGGCAAGAAATAAAATAAGCCGCTAATGAGAAACTTCACATTTCCCTTCTTTATTTCAACACTGACAAACATACTATTGTAGTTTGAAAACAGCAGATGATGATATTTATTGAACCGACCTAGCTGTGGGTAATTCTAAAAGATACGTTTAACGTTTGCACTAAAAAGGGACAAGTGGCGCTACCTAGTATCTGATATTACATAACATAAAAAACCGCGTGGAAACATAGTCTGATATAACACTTACGATGCCAGAACGCATGCCTCTTACATGTTGGGTTCTACCGTAAGGAAAACTACTCAACATTAGTGTGTTATCCCGTATCCACTGTATCCTCCACCTAATGTATAGAAGACACGAACGCTAACTAATCTGCGCATGCGTTTAGAGCAAATTGGTTTTGTTCTTAAGAAAATAGTACCACAAGGAGAGCAAGGGGTTACTTGAAACAAATATATAGCTTTGCTATGCTAATGTGTAACTATTAAACGTTAGATCTGACGTAAAGACCATTATTGAGCTGAAGAGAATAAAGGCCGGTTTTCACAGTATCAAAGCTTAAACTAAGGCCGTTCGCATATCATAAACATTTCGCTAGTTACTTTGTTCCCTGAATTACCGAGAGAGTGGTGAGCCATGAATTGTGACTATTCATGAATTATTCTCTTGTTTTATACACTTGATCGGAAATGCTACATAAATGTTCTAAGAAAGTGGAACGGAGAGAAGAGTAAATTGTTTCCAGTTAATTCTTCTTCAAAAAGATATAAACTAGTTATCTACTTTCATATAATCATTAATGTGCGGTATACTTTTAAAAATATCCACGAAAGACTACTAACAAGGCGTATTCAGTTGACGGGATTAAAACAAATTTTCCAGGTGTATGTGACGTGTTGTGTGTCGGAATCAGGATTCTATGGCGCCACGATAACGTATTCAAGACTCGCATACGCTCATTATCGTCAAAGCGGAGAGAAAGAGATAATTTCATTTTTCTGTCGCTTGCCATGAACGCTTGAAGAAACGACAGTCGAGAAAAGCAAATGGTCTTGCAATTTTCTGAGAGCGAGCTCAGCGCCTCTAAGCAAGGTCTTCATCACGGATATGGAATCGCGACAAAGTTAAGTGAAACGAATTCTCGCGTATACGAAATTTTCCATAAAACGAATTTATTTGACTTGTGTTTAGAAATTTACTGACAACCCGACTGGAAGAAATATTAGTTGGTAAATTTCGTTGAAATCAAAAATCAATCAGAAATCAATCAGAAAATCAAGCCGTCCATTATCATAATACTAGACGTTCCAATGATCTTGGTTTGCCCCTTCTACGCACTATATAAACTGGGGTAAACAAACATTTATTTACCACGCAGCGAAAGACTGGAACAGTCTTCCTGTTGATTTCAAAAACATTAATTTTTTACCTATTTCTAAAGCGAAATTTAAAACTTTTTTAAAAGATTTTAACTAATTTAATAATACACATGAAAAAATTACTCGATTCTGATTGGCTGAGAGCAGTGCAGTTCAAGTGTAACACCAGTGCAAAAAGTGTAACACCAGTGCAAATTACACGTCGAAATTCTGGATTATGATTGACTGAAAGACAATAGGAACTTTTCTAAGAAAATGATATCACGTAAAATGATGACGAAAATTTTGTGCTGCAACTTTGAAAAAAGTTTTCTCAAATGAGAAAAAATGGCTTCAAGAAAGACCTTCCGGCACTTCTTCCGCGCGAATTTTTTCATGTTTATATTTGCGTTCGACGAAGTGGAACGCAAACCTAATTTTGACCTGTGGCTTTTCAGAGTTGGTTTCCCTGTGCACGGTTCTAGGCTGGAAAAAACCACATTCCTGTAAGGACACCAAAATGGCCACCCCGCTTGATTTTTGCAGGGGCATGTCACGGCCAGTAAACTGGTACCGTTTAATGCTAAGACATGTGATAAGACATACGGCGAACATGTGAGTATGTGAGCAGGCCATGTGAGCTCGTCTTTCCGATGGATCTTTTTTTGACTTCTTTCCATTCAGTCGCCGTACGCCTCGCTATTATGTGCTCTCAGCGTTAGATTTTGGCGAATTTAAACGCTTCGACGGCAGCATTTATCGCAATCTGAGGGAATTGTCCTTGTTTATTAACACGACTTGGCTTTGGGATGATAACCGTGGGAACAGCTACATTTTGATTGCATTTGTTGATTCGTTCCAGTCGCGACAGATAGCTCAGTCTTTATCCGGTCGAAATTTTATTGTTTGGAATCGGTGGAAAAGTACTCTGAAGGCAAGATCCATAAGACTACTTTATTCATCAGGGGAAATACCCGAATTAGTCGCGAAACGAGCACGCGACTGCAAATGCTAGCTTAGAATAATGTACGCAATTTAAATACTCTATGAAACTTGAGAGACTACAGAAACTGGCAGCGTCACGCAACGTATCAACAAATCGTGACCTCTTCACTAACATGGACTTTCACACTATGCATATCTGACTGTAAAACTTCGGTTGCTGCTGAAAAATGTTGATTTTAGCAATAGACAAAGGTTGAAAATTAGCTAGTGAAATCATTTATTTACGAGATATAATTATATATTAAAGTGAGAGCGTCGAACGCAGTCTCATAATCTCTGATTACTACTAGTATTAATAAGTAAATCATACGGTTTTTCTCGTTCAATTTGGAGTTAATTTGCACTTGTGAGTTTTTCAAAAAGCTGAAATTACACTCGCCGAAGCGGCTCGTGCAATTTCAGCTTTTTGAAAAACTCAGTCATGCAAATTAATTCCAAATTGAACTCGAAACCGTATGATTACCTATACTTAATGAATTTTAAACTTGTATATTTTCTGTAGTTAGCTATTTTAAGGATTAAGCAGTTTTTACATTACCTAGTTAATCAATTTATTTATTTTATTTATTCTTTCGGGGGCCCCACTGAAAACCGCTATGGCAAGTTGGGTTCCCTCATTAAATATTGTTATTATTATTGTGAAGGCACTCTTCAAAATTACGCATGCGCTGCTGCTTTCGGACTAACAGCGGTGACCACAATGATGGAAAACCACTAGTCGGTCTAAATATATAGATTTTGCAGCATTCGACCTTTTTGAGCTTAAGATCGGCCAGGGGCCTCTTATGACGGTTCTAAGGTTTGCATCAAATACGCGGCAGCGTTAACTGGGTTTGGCGTCCCGGTGCAGGTCCTCCCATGAAACCGATCTTAGGGCATTCCGTTCCCAAGCTTTGCAAAATTGGTGAGTTGCGCCACCACGTAGGTCGGTGAGATGTAAAGAATGTTCCGCTGCGGTTTTTTTAGAACTTGAATAAACAAGGGTTTCAAATTCAGTAGCCAGGCTGGTATTCGAAAAGAGCCCTGCGATAAGTAAATTTTAAATACTAGAATATAAAATAGTAGTCGGAAGTGATGAAAATGCTATTTAGCATCCTGTTATTGTTCTTGTTGTTTTTGCTGTTTGTAGGTATTTTTTTCCTCACAATTACAGTCAGGATTAAAGAAGCGTAAAGATGCATTATGGATGCCTTTGCGCGATCCGTAAAGCATCGTAAAGATGCGTTATTGATACCTTTACGCGATGCTTAAAGGAGAGTAAAGGTACGTTTAAGTTTTCAGTTTTTCAGTTTTTTGTTATCGCACACTATTTACAGAAAAACAACTTAACGTAAGATGGTTTACAATGCCATAGGAAAAATAAATACAGATTGAAATTAACTAGAAGTAACAATATTTAATTGTGTACAGTGACCAAAGTAGCCAATGAGCTTTCGAGTTGGTCTCTGTCATGTAGATAAGTGTAAGTATAAACACCTGTAAGAAATAGAACTATGCATAACGTGAGTCAAAAGAGCTATAGTGAAGATTGGTATGAATTTTAAGACTTATGCCTCCATGCAGGATTCTGAACAGAATACGCTCGCTGGCATTAGCAAAACGATGTAAGTTCAGTATAGATCTTCGCGCCTTGTTGACTTGAACATTCTAAAATGAACAAACGTGAAATGAGTGAAAATTTTAGTTTTCGCGTAAAGAGAAATGAGCTCCGTGAATTAATTCGGCTGATTAAACTAAAACCGCGTGCTGTTAAGTATCAGAGTCCTGGCTTCCCTTGATACGCCGCACATGACGTACTCAGGCCATGATTTTTCCTGACACGCCGCAAAGGACGTATCAGGAACATGACACTCTCCGACACGTCACGTTTCTTGACACGTCACGTTCTGATCTTGGACACGCCGAGTGTCGAGGAATTTCACGGCCACGTAAATTCCACGAAATTACTCATTTCACGTAGTGTAATTTATTCCTAATCAACTTACTGATTTGGAAAATGACCTCCTGTACTTTACAGCACATGACACACGGCCTAAAGCGCACATGATTATTTTAACGACAAACTTTCAAGAAACAGTCTACTTGACGCCATGACGCCACTGACAACTAACATGTCACGTGAAAATCGACCGTTGATAATATAGTTTAATTGCAATGCATTATGGGAAGGTCTTCCAGCCCTCCCCTGACTATGACGTAAGTTATTCATTCTGACGTGGGCAAATTAATTGCGCAGCTGATTTGGTGTTGCAGCATGCTTAAAAAACCTCGCTGAAGAACGAAAAGGTTATCTGAAAATGGGAACTATTACAAGACAGCTCCTGATTTGCCTGGTTATTGGTTTCTTCATTTGCGGTCTTCACTGCAAGCCATCGCTGTATGGTAAGTACTGTTAACATTTTTTTGGCGTGAAATCCTTTAGTTACATAAAACTTACACACATTTTTACAATACGTTAAGTCTTATGCAAAGAAGAAAAATGCTTCAACTGCAAAGGCGCGTGCATTTGATGAGAATAAATACACATTACATTTAGAAAACAGATACAGTTAAAAGGAAATTTCATATCTACCGTTAAACAGTTAACAAAGTTACGAGCGCGCGGATTTCAAAATCCTTCAGTGAAATAAAACTTACACACATTTTTACAATACGTTAAGTCTTATGCAAAGAAGAAAAACGCTTTAATTCCAAAGACACGTGCATTTGATTAGAATAAATACAGATTACATTTTGAAAACAGATACAGTTAAGGAAATTTCATATCTACCGTTAAACCGTTAACAAAGTTACGAGCGCGCGGAGTTCAAAGCGCAAGTGCATTTAAGGTCATTCCACTGAAATAAAACCTGCACTGAGATTTTTGTCAAATAGGAACTTAAATTTTGAAAAAAAAATGAGGGGTCCCCATGTTCGTTTAGGAGCAACGGCACCTTGTTTGTACCCAATAAATCCTTATAATAGCGCCATGATTATAGTCACGATTGCTTGCTAAATTCACGTTTCTGACGATTGTTTCTTGTTCTACACTGAGAATTGGTCCGCATTTATTTTACAAAGAGAAATTTATTACTCAATTCAAAACAACAGAAAAAAATGATTGGTCAGAATCGATAAAAATTGCCTTTTTTTGTCATTGACTTGTATATTTTAGCAAGACGTTTTGCCTAACTCTTAAGCTTTCATCAGTTGAAAAACCGCTTGATGTTACGCGCGATTTAAAAACTTTTTTAAAATTGAAACGTTGCGCGTGCTGTGTGCACGTGACTTGAGAGAATTTTAAGTGCGTGCTAAGCACTTGTAGACTTCAGGGATGACTATGTGATCATTCCCAGCTTCGGGTCTTTAACAGACATCCAAGTTTCTAGAAAAAGTCGCTGATGGTAATGTATGACTTTTTCTAGACGCCTGGATGTCTGTAAAAGACCCGAACGCTGGGAATGATCACATGGTCATCCCTGAAGTCTACAAGTGTATAGCACGCACCTAAAATTCTCTCGAGTCACGCGCATACAGCACGCGCAACGTTTCAATTTTAAATTTTTTTTTAAATCGCGCGTAACATTGAGCGGTTTTTCAACTGATGAATGCTCAAGAGTTAGCCGAAACGTCTTGCTAAAATATATAAGTAAGTGACAAAAAAACGGCACTTTTATCGATTATGTTATCTCCTGACTACATTTACTCATTTTTTAAACAAAATGATAGGTCACCACACTCGTTTTCGAGGAAATGATGATTTACCTCTATGGCGAGATCCAGCCGTAAAGAAAAAGCCGCCATTTCCTAATGCGCGCGCTAATCACGTGTGAAATTATGTGCAGTAGGGATGCGCAGTGCAATACTGGGAATGACCTTAAGGACGTTCACGCGAAAATTTTCCAACGTTAATTTTTTTTTTCTGAGACTTTTACAACTGTAAGGTGATGAGTTAGTTATGTCAGAAACGTAAAGCAATAAGGGGTCACCAACTACGTTTTCGAGAGAAAATGCCCGGAAGAACACCCTAAATCTGAAAAAATGGGGCTTCGTCGGCGAATAGGACCACAGTGTCTGTAAGCCCAAAAATATTGCAATTAGATCTTTGAAGTGAATTGTTCTCTGCCAAATATTGTTTAAGTGGACCTATTAAGTGAAGGTAGTCAACTGGTGAGGTTCCTTAAAGAACAAGTTTGCATTTAGCGACCATAGTTTCACGCGCCTTGCAACCGCAAGATTGCAGGATTGGATGTCCCGTGGACAGAAATCTTGAAATTTTTTAAACTTCCCACATTGATGATTTTTTGTTCATTTTTGGACAACGTGGAGATAATTGTAAATAAAATCTGTTGCTCGAAAGAAAAACAGGGGTCACCGAACGTCCAAGATCGTTAAATCCGGCAGAGCCATAGCAATGGCCATTTACCATATCATTGTTCATTTTATTACTTAGCGTGCGTATCGATGCATGACGTGGCGTGTAAATTTGCGTGCGCAGTAAGGTTGCGCAGGATTAGTGCGATCGAAGGGTGGTTTCCTCGAAAAAGCTAACAACGTGATTTATATAAATTTTTGCCTCATTAGCTTTAAGTCTGGCCATAACATTTTTGCTATCTATAAAAAGAGTACGAAATGTAAAATCCTTAGAACGGCTTCCATCGAGATTCTTTCCTTACTACTTGTTCTACATGCTTTTTAATTTTTATGTTTTTCAGCTAACCCAGGAAGTTGTAAACATGACAGGGACTGTTTAAGAGGGAGAGCTAGGTGCATGCGGTATGAATGTCATTGTACACGCCGTAATGAAATTGGAGATGGGAAAACTAGTTGTGTTCGTAAGTACAAAAACTCTTGTCACAAAGCACTCAGCGGTGTTTTGAAGAACGCGACCGATCAATACTTTTCATCTTTTTGATAGTTCATTTTATTCTGTAAATTTGAATTGTCTCAACAATACCGAGTTAAAGCTGTCTTCATTAGAGGGGCGAACAAATCAAAAGTCCAATTAAGTTACTTGTAGCCGGCGTCGGCGAAACGCGGGAGTTGATACGTCTGAAAGTTTCGTGTTATTTCTGATTTGCAGAGAAAATAGCGAGAGTTTTTAAATTGACCAATCGCTAAGCGTTTTCATACAAAATTAAGGTAAATCGCGAATAGCTTTCGACATTCAAGTGTGACATCAAAAGAGACAGTGTCAGAGACAGTGAATGCATGTGACATTGACGTTGACAGCGACAGCAACAGCGACAGGACAGCAACCATCACAGCGACAGCGACAGAAAAAAAGAGAGAGAGACTGAAATGGACTGGGAGACCTTAAGCAAATCAAGACGGTAACGACAACGAGAACGCCACCAAACAAAAGCTTCATGAGTAGAACAATGGCTGTGCACCTGCGTTATAAATCTTTGAACATTTAATTTCTTTCCGTCCTTTGCAGAACAAAAACGTGAAATGACTACGTTCTGCGCATTTTGGAGGACGCGAACTACCCCGGCTAATTTGTCGTATTTTCATTTGGAATTAAACGCTAGCGTTACATATTTAGCTTAAGAAAGTTCTGAGACCATTAGGCGGACTGAACATATCTGGACAACTGCGAAATTCTAAGATAAAATATAAACTATTGTTTTCATTAGCTGTTGTCCTCGGGGTTGCCCTTGTCATTGTTTAAGCTCTCTATTAAGATCATGAAATGTTGATTGCCTTAGGTTTACAGTTTAGTAAATGCTGATTCATCTTTTGACAGCGTGGGCAAAGTGTCACGACCGCTGCCGGGGTTTTTCAACCTGTTACAGGAAACCCAATTCAAATACGAAGACTTGCAAATGTGACTATGACTTTTACGGACACCCTTTTGCACCTTCTGTATGCTTCTGGTTTGGTAAGTTAATAAACTACGCCATCTTGAAATTGTTTGTAAATAGCGGATTTAGCAAATCAACCCGACGACGAATGACAATCAGATAAATAAACATGATAAATATGCGGAGGCTATCTAAGGTATGATTTTCCTCAAAGAAGGAAAGACTAAAAGACCTGTGGTATTTTAGTTCCAGCAGCTACATTACAGGCAATGCAATCGCGTTGATGGAGAATTACCATGAGCGCGCACTGAATGTGAGATGCCAAACAAGCGCGAGTGGAATAACTGTTTTAATAGAAACGCTCCAAAAATTAAGAAGACTAAAATAAATTAAAAGTAAAAACGCCCAAAAAATCACGCGTAGGCTTACCATATTTGTAGAGAATGGTATAATGGTTCATAAGCCATGATGGCTAAGCAAATGAAAATCCTCGAAATGCATTATCCAATGATCCAGTTATTACTGGCGGAGGTCCTTCGGCCCGAAGGACCACCAAGCGAAGCCCCATAGCTGTTGGAACAGAACACTACGTGTATGCATAGGAATGGAACACCATGCAACTCTTTTTTTATGGTCAACTTGGCTAGCGGCGTAGATCGCTGGCACGTGAGCCCAGCGACGAAGACGTCGCGCGACATGGCGGCCATAGTCCAGCTAATAGGTCAACCGGGGCGTTCAGTTTACAGCGTATATATTTGCTATCGGATATCCACGTTATGGTCAACTGACACCTCTCGAAACAACGTAATGCGCTGATCAGTATAACTTCACCATATCGGGGGCTCATGTTTAGAGCTCATCGAGGTAACGTGTTGTTGTTTGAAGTTAACCGCTGGCCAAGTGCTTGTTTTTCTATTGAATCGCGGGTTCATGTCAGGTTGGCTTATCGTTATCAGGGCCAGGATGAAAAGGCAACCAAAGTATAAATTTTTCTTGTATGAAAATGTTTTTCGCTGCTCTTGTTTTGTGTTATTTGAGATATATTATTCAATTAACTCCGTTCTCAGAATGTTTTCCGTCCACATTAAAACGCAAAGCCGTTCTCAAATTACTTCGGTTTGGAGAGTGTTTCGAAAAGCTCAGTTCTCGTGACGCATTATTGCGGACGGTAGGCCTAACAGAAAAAAAAGCTGCGTTTACAAATTTCTCCGGCGTAATGTGGACGAAGCCTTAGTATCTTAGTTCTAGTAACGACATAATTATCATGCACATGACTGTAGAATTATATTTACACACCAGAATTATATTTACAGTCCAACTGTAAAATGTATGTTTTATTAAGAAACAAAATGATGATTTATTTAGCGGTGCATACTAATGCGTGATTTTGATTTGATTTTTTGCTTGTAACTCTGCGCTTTCCTCCACTATCATTAACAATCACTCACAATGACAATCACGTTTATTGCATGACCATGCAATCAGTTATTTCCCGTAAAGTACGCGGGTTTGTGATTAGTTGTCCATATGCTTGCTTAGTTCCTTGCCCCCGAGTGAGGGATAGGGCCGGAGATCAATGCTCGCCATCTGTCCCTATTCTTGGCCACAGCTGCTGCTGCGGCCCACGATGCAAGTCCCAGCTCAGCGCGTTCCTTCTCCACAGTTCTCCGCCATGTTTCCCTTGGCCGTCCTCTTCTTCTTTTTCCACTTGGTGCCCAGGATAATGCCACGTGTGGGTTTCGGTTTGGTGCCATACGCAGAACATGACCTATCCACTTCCATCGCCTGCGTCGCACTTGTGTACAGATCCTTTCAATTCCCGCTCTTCTCCGAATTTCATCATTGGACACACGCATGGGCCAATGGACTTTCAAGATTCTCCTTAGGCATTTGTGAAGGAAGGTGTCAAGCCTTTTTTCATCCACTTTTGTCATATTCCAAGTCCGGCATCCATACAACAGGACAGCAAAGATGTTTGACTTGAAGATCATCATCTTAGTTTCTCGGTGGAATTCACCTGTTCTCCACACCTTTGAAAGTCGATGAAAAACACTTCTAGCTTTACCTAACCTACTCCGAATGTCCTGTTCGGCACCACCCGAGTTGTTAACAGTGGCCCCTAGATAGACAAAGCTGTCTGTATCCTCTACATCAGTGCCGTTTATCTTTATAGGATCTTGTCTCCTAGCATTGAGTCTGAGCACCTTCGTTTTGTTGACGTTTATCTTCAGACCCGTACCTTCACTGTTGCTCACCAGTCTTTCTAACTTCGTTTGTGCTTGCGTCCATGTGCTGGAAATGAGCGCAATGTCATCGGCATAGTCTAGGTCTTCAAGCTGTCTCATCATCTTCCATCGAATCCCTGTATTACCTTGCTCTGTAGTCCTACACATAATCCAATCTATTATCAGCAGGAGGAGAAACCCTGACATTACACAACCTTGTTTCACTCCTGATTTCACGGTAAACCAATCCGATTTGCCTACTCGATCGATCACTGCACACTTGGTGTTACTGTAAAACAATTTGACAATTCTTATTAATTTTGATGGTATTCCATAAGACTGCATTATCCTCCACAGTGTTTCACAGTGGACACTATCAAATGCTTTCTCGTAATCTACAAAACAGGTATACAGACTTGCATTCCATTCCAGCGATTGTTCGATGACATTTTGCAGCATAAAGATGTGCTCAGTCGTGCTTCGTCCAGTTCTGAAACCTGCCTGTTCTTCCCTTAGCATCCCATCCACTGCATCATGCAGTCTAGTAATAATTACTCTTCCCATAACTTTCGCTGGTACTGATAACAACGTTATTCCACGCCAGTTGCCATAGTCAGTAAGGTTCCCCTTCTTGGGAAGCTTAACGATCAGACCACAGTTCCAGTCCTCCAGGATTTCCTCTGTCTCCCACACCGTGCGAAATAGGTCTTCTACCAGGCACGCAGTTGTCTCTATGTCAGCCTTCAGTAGCTCTGTTGTGATTGAATCCATTCCAGCTGCTTTGCCATTCTTCATGTTCTTCAGAGTCTGCTTTATTTCCTGTCGGGTGATACATTCGTCGCTGACATCTATTTCGTTTTGCTGCCTATCGTCAACAACTGCGGGGGCTACTGGATCAGGCCGGTTCAGGACAGTGTCGAAATGTTCTTGCCATCTATGTCTGATCTCTTCTTCTGTTGTTAATAGCTTTCCATCCTGGTCTTTCACCATGTTCATTCTTCATGGCCGGTCGTTGCATAATGTCTTCGTTACCTCATACACCTCTTTTAGGTTGCCATTCCTTGCAGCCTCCTCGGCTTCCCTTGCAAGCGCATTTGCCCATTCCCTCTTGTCTGCTCTCCGGCTTCTCTTTACTTCCTTGTTTTTCTCATTGTATTCTATTCTTCTTCTTTCTCTTATGTCCATATGGGCAATAGGGAAAAATTATACTAAAAAAGAAGAAAACATGCAAAATTTCTCTTGTAAAGGCAACAGACATTTCGGAACAAGATTGAAGACAGAAACTGTAACTGTCGTTGTTGCCTAGATAATGCACCTCGGCACCGAAATAAAGGAACAGCACTGCACCTCATTCCCGTATGAAACCACGCAAAACGAAACAAACTCAAGCCTTACATAGTCGAGACTTTTAAACTTACTTGGTAATTTTCTTCTTAATAGGCGACAAGAATCTCAGCGCGGACGATGGCCTAACATATATCAAAACGTTTTTGCGTTTTACTCTTTACGCGTTAAGCATACGGCGAAGGCTGTGTGGATAACAATATTTTGCCAAGCAACCAATGGCTTGGGAAGCACATTACTTTCGAACACGTTTCAGTGTGAATTGGGCAATATTAGTAGACTAAACGACCATTTTAAACCATACCATAACTGTTTTCTTTTCGTTCTCAGGGGGCACAAAGGGTCGGCATCCAAGTGGGCAATTTAGTTGTGTGACTGATCGTAACTGTCCGAAGTATTCCCGTTGTATTATTTCCTCGTGCAGATGTCTTGATGAGCTGCGTGGAGATGGAGAACACTGCTATCCAAGTAAGAAACTATTTCGTTCTCTCTACAGGAGAATTATAACTGATGTCATTGTTTACATTTTTCCTCATTAACACACGACTTTACGCAGAGAAGGCATCACGCTAGACACGATTTGACTACAAAAATTTAAAGAACGTGTCAAACTTAGTAATTGCCAGATTAGCAAACTTAAGAGGGAATGTCCACTGAGACCGAGCCATATCGCAAAATATGTGGCACATGATGAAAATTCAAAATTTTTCATGTTCCTCCTAGAAATAGCCTATGGTAAGCATAAAAACGTGGTGGCTTTATTTTTCTTGAAATAGTTTTAAAACCCGCCAAAAAATCACAAATTCGTTACGGCCCCGCGTCTGGTCAAAAACACGCAAAATTTAGTGACTCATACCTTAGCATAAACTTCGCTTTGTTCAATCCGCATCACAATAACACTCCAGTTTGAGCCTGGAAATGTGTTTTCGAGGGGTTTATAAGTCTTTTGAGGCCAATTATACTTCTGTGGGTTAATTTTCAAGCTCCCGACGAGCCGCTTAAAATCACTAAAATTCGCTTCCTCAAAATTCTTAATTATGCACACTTTTTCAATCGGCAAATTCGCTACCCGATAAGACACCTAAAATTCTGACATTTCGAAAGAAGAAATGTCAATATAAACCTGGTATAAAAATAATTTTAGGGCTTTTCATCAGCGCTAAGTACTGACGCTCTCAAAATCATGATAATCACAACACCAACATGCTAGAAACGAAAACAATAGGCAAGTGCCTCTGACCAGATAATCAAAAGCAACGTGAAAATGTCTTCTTGCATTTGATTTCCTCGGTGTTTGGACTTAAAATATGGCAGAAAAGTCATGTTTAGCTCACCTTCTGCAAGATATTACATTCAAATATTAAGTACTGACCAATACTGGTGTATTCAGAATCATACACGATAACCATTGCGACGCGCGGAGTTCGGCAAAGTACATCATCTTCTTATTGATATTGAACTAATGACTCCGAGATAATCCACCACATAACTATCCCTTGTTCTTAAGCAGCAATCCAAAAAAGTAGTGAGGCTTCCATTATCAGTCCCTTGCTTGGTAAGGCGAAATGCATATGCTTATGTTTTGTTTTCATCGCTCATGCTGCATGCTGCAATGTAAATATGGCGTCCGATGTCGACTTAATAGGGAGTTTACGAAACCACGACGGCGACGCCGAGGACAACGTTGATTAAAAAATGAATTTATATTTTACTTACGAATCTCGCGTTACTCTAAAGTCATTTAATTTGTTTATCACTGTCAAAACTATCCCAAAACTAAATCCGGGACACAGCGATAAATTTGAAATAAAAATTAAAAAAAATTAGCCGTGGTGGTTGACGTTCTCCATACAACGCAAATTTGGTCATTTCACATTGTTGTCTTGCAGAGGAAGGCAAAGAAATGTACCAAGAATTACAACGCACGTGCACAGCCATTGTACCGCTCGTTAATTCTTTTGTTCAGTGACGTTCCGGTTGCCGTTGCCGTCGTGGTTTCGTAAACTCCCTATTAATTTGTCTGTCACGCAGTGGTGACTTGATAGGATTTTGAATTTGTCGCGCGTTGTCAAAAAGTGAATCGAAAGATTCAATAAGACGTTCAAAGCAAACAATTTTTATTTTAAAGCTATGAAAACATACCTCTGCGACCCTTCACGCGCAAAGCGATAAGAAAAACTTTAAAAGAATCCAAACTTGACCCGTAAAATATCGCAGCGCCAGAAATCGCACGAAAACTGCACAGATGGTTGTCTAACGAAAAGATATCGCACAATTCAATCATAGGCGATGCAAATAAACCATTTTTTGATTAGCGCCTATACAGCCGCAGTAAGGTTTAATTTTATCCTATCTGCAACACCATGTGTACGGAAGTTTCCCCTTCGATGATTTTAACAAGGGAAACAAAAAGGGCGCCCATAAACAATCGTGAGTTTTTCAATGCACTTTTTTGCCTCAAATTGTTTCTTTATTTTACGTGGGTATTCCAATATATAAGCTGTATGGTTATGTGCCCTTGTGAAGGGTATGGTTGGGATAGGGTAATGAAATCAGACAGTTTTGATCTAGAATAGGGTATAATTTATCGTAAAAGTGGCCAGTGTAGAAATAATTTAGCCTGGAGCAGGGTTCTCTACCCGAGATTCTATAATAGAAATTGAAACTCCAAATTAACTTTGTAAGATATTGGTTTAGTTAGCGGATGTTGGACTACGATAGTAATTAAGTTTCTGCACGCAAAATAGCTAGTCTGGGATAGGGTAGGGGTTTTTGGTGCCTAGTCTAGAGTAGGACTGCAAAATTACACCCCTACCCAATGGACCTACTGAATTTATTAGGCAAACTTTGCATCACTGACATGAACGACCTTTACTTCACGACCTTTGACTTTACGTCACTCTACATTAACATCACCTATCATGACACTATTCATGCCATCATTACGAGCTGCCACCTGCTTAACCCGCCTATTTTTTATAGGGATTATTTGCTTAACCTGAATAACTTAATTAACCAACGCAATTTTTTTGTCGCTGGTAATTCCACCTACCAGCAAATCAAAGGGATCGCTATGGGGAGTTACCATAGCTGGCAAATTGCGGACCTCGTGCTTTTACTAAGCGAATTTTTTTTTTAACAAGACTAACTGCTTAGCTCATATTTTAATTTTTTGTCGCTACATAGATAACGGTTTTATGCTTACAAATAGAGGTGACCAACCTAACATCATTACTAACCTTAGCAGCTCGTACCCTTCACAATTACCTATCACTTTCACATCCAATCACAACACAACCCATTACCTGGATCTCACTTTGTCATTCAATCACTTCACCATCATGTATCACAAAGTTCACCATCAGGTATACCAAAACCCACACCACAAATACATGTATCCACATTTTTCATCTAATCACCCACAACACATTTTCACTGGTATCATAAAAACTGAGACAATACAATACAGTAGACTTTCAGCGACTCCAGACCACTACAACTTTATACACAAACTGTTTTCCCTGCGACTAACTGCTTTGAACGATCCTGACAAACTGATCTCTGAACACTCCTTCCCCTGGCTTACACTAACTGCCCACAAACGACGTCTTAAAGATAAACAAACAGATGAACAGAAACCGACTGTTTACTACAAAACTTTATACAGAAAAGACAAACGGACAGACAAAATCGTCACCAACATTCTACGCAAATACCAGACACCAAACATATTAAACCTAACAAAGACATACTGTAACTCCACGAAACTCCACACACTACTCCTTACCAACAAAATACTTCACCAAAAATTAGTCATCGATCAAAATTCATCTACAAATTTAATACGGATTTTTTTATTTATCATTAACGTTGCCATGGTTTCACAGATTTGCCTATAAGGTATCATGAAAGGAACGCATATAATATTGATTTATATCTATGTTGGCAACACTTTTATAATTCTCATTACCATCATATTCTTTGTCTAAAACCTTTTAAGATATGATGAAAGAAATGCACATCCGTGCAATAATTTCAATCTTGTATATTCGCTTATGTGCATGCACAAGACCAAAATTTAGTTTATTGTTGATATAATAATTTTTAAATAGTCCTTTCAAATATCGATCATATGAATTGTTCCACCATTTATTTGTAAAATTTTGAATTTCACCGATGTTTGTGTTTTCATTAGATTTTGTACATAAGTTCACCGGCAGGTATATTTCGCAGGTTGCAGGTTGAAATTTAATTATAACTAGAAAACCGCTGGCACTAAAAATAGTTAATAACCTATATACTCGTCAGGGGTTCTTACATAAAGTAGGTGGCGTCTTTCATGTTAGGTTTATTGATTCGATCCGCTCTAAGTACTTATCGATATCGACACGCTGAGACCAGTGAAATCTCTTCAAAGCCATCTGGATGGCCGCTCCACAGATGTTTCCATCGATTCCAGATTTGGCTCGGGTCTTCCCTCAACAACAGAAGATTGCATCACAAATGAAGGAAATAAATAAAGAAATGAAATAACATAAGATTTCAACCGACGGAATATACTAGCACAAGCTCGGTGTGCTTTCATTTTGGTACTCACAGGGAAGAAACCAAATTCAGCAGCAGATATTTCAGATAATATTTCAGATGTATATCCAAAAACAGTAATTCATTGCAGGCTTAAAATCATAGGAATATACTCTCCTCCCATCGCTTCCTGCGCCTCGGCCGGTTTGGCACTTAGGTGAAAGCCATCATACTGAGCGATTGTAAACAGCGTCATGTAACAGTCACGGTAAGTCTACCGCCTATACGTTTTTTTTAAGTGCCAGCGGTTTTCCAGTTATAATTAAATTTCAACCTGCAACCTGCAACCGGCAGGGGCGTAGGGTGAGATTTTGAAGGTGTACGCACAGCGCGGAAATTGCAAGCGCCGAAGGCCCCAAACTAGGGGGATCTGGGGGCATGCTCCCACAGAAAATTGTGAAATTTAGGGTTTCGGAAATGCCATTTCCAGCTATTTCCGCGGAACTTTTTTGTAAATAAATGCAACGGAAAATGCAGTAGTTAGTTGTTTATTTTACCCATCTCTAGAGTTTTCGGTAACCTACATAAAAAAAATGAGGTAAAACAATGGTAAAAACAGGGGGTTTACAAGCAAAGGGCAAGACGTCTACCCTTTAGACGGGTGAACTCTGTTATAACATCATTAAGGTCAACGTCCTTGCGCTTGTGAATGTGCAAAATTGCTATAGAGCTCAATCTCCCGTCTGTCATGGTACTTCGTAAGGGCGTTTTCAATCTCTTCATACTTCTGAAACTACGCTCAGCAGTGCAAGTTGACACAGGATACGTCGACAATGGTATCTTAGCAACATAATCTCCGGGATAGAATTGAAGGTTGCCATGATCAAGAGACTCAACCAAAGTCTTCAGCTTCACATTACCATCTATTCGACACACTTCACTTTTGCCTCCATCTTTTGACCTCGGATTTGAATTCGCCCTTAGAGATTTCCATGTCACTGCCGAAGCAGCTGAAGATATCATTAACGGCTCTTTCTGTTAGCTCAGTGAGCTTCGCTGGAATATAGAATCAACGAATTAATGTTGTTTTATGCTAACAGCATAGGAGCAGTGATCTCTTTGCCGTCAGTAGGGTAAACAACATATGTGGCTTTTAGGCCCGTGGCTTCGTTTCTCTGTTCTGTTCTCTGACTGTCACCTTTTCCTGCGGCATCCCTATTACTAGCTTACATATATACACAACTTACCAGGAATAAGAAGCTGCGCTTGGAAGCAAGGGAGAGGTTTGACTAATTGCTCATCAAGCTGGTTGACGAGGTGATCTAAAAAGGGAAGATACAGACTCCTCTTCCAGCATGAAGACGCTGAGTTAGCCTCGACCTTCAGCATTTGCACTTTGTTCAGTGGTCTTGTTGATCACGTTAAAGTAATCATGTATGGATTTTCGAGCCATGATACAACTGTGTCAGGTAATACTGTGATAAATTGTGAATTTCAACTCGCAGAGATAGTCATCGGATCGTCTTCTAATTGTTTCTTGGGATTTTGAGGATTTACACAGTCAATGACTTCAGTTGCATTTTGCATGTATATATTCCTGTTCTGAGTTGAGTGCAATTATTTCTGAAGCCACATAGCATTTAAAGGTAATCTCTCCTTCAAAAATATCCCGGGACAGGGGATTGGGGAAAGGCGAGGACCACAGGGGGTGGAGCTTTTTTTTTCGTTTCAATCCACCATTACGTTACAACAACAACAACAACAACAACAACAACTTTATTAGCTCTTATATTTAGAAAAGAAGACATTTGCGTAAAATACAAATTAAAGCTAGACGGGTGTTGGCTTCCTAAACTAACTAGAGAGTTAACACGTCTAGGAAGCCAAATAACGTTTCTTATTGTTTATGGAGTAATTAAAAGGTACTGGAAAGACAAACACAAACGCCAGTATAATTCGAAATTTAAAAATCGGTCCTATTTTGTAAAATGCTATAAGGGAATAAAAAAAAAATTTCCAGACTTCAGCTGTACGCGCGGGCGTACGTGCGTATATGGACGCTACGCCCCTGCAACCTGCAAAATATACCTGCCGTAAGCTCACTGTAAACTTAATTTAAACATAGGAATAAAGAATTTTGCTTGAGTTTGTTATACTGGGTTCACTCTACAGCATAGATTTTGCTTACGATTACTGGAAAATTCACATTTTCTTTCATTCCTACCCCATTTTCCTACGATAAAGATTTATCGGTAACCCTTGTATGTTTTAGAACGATAAATCTTCGATTAAATCATTGATTTGAAATCTTTCGCTCACCGGTAAGCCAGTGCGCTGCGTCGTTCCATCGAATTCGAAGGTTTCACTTGCAAATAGTATTCCTCTGAGCCTGAGCTGAGCCTTTGTTTTATCCCTTGCACATTGTTAAATCACTTCTGGTATAAGAAAATTGTTTATCGCAGCCTAAATTTTCACCTTCCAACGGTTTTCTGGCGCACATCGTCATTTCTTTGAATGAAACCCTTCGTGACTATACCATACCCCTTTTCGAGCCAAGCTTCTTACGTCATTACTAATCACGCAATCATGGCGCAATCGTGGCGACAACCTTGAAACAAATTATTTTTCACGGTCAGGGTCATCAGGGACAGTGTTCCTCACAGGATTCTGTTTTAAGCGTTTATTCTTCTCAACAGTGAGTACCTTTTTAATTTTATTTTACACTGATACGTGCAGTAATGTTTTATTAAATTTTTACATGGGCTTTATTTATTTAATTACTTATCCCCACGGGGATTGTTTCCACATCCATACACGACACTGCGCTTCAACTTTTTCAACTTTTCGGTCAAACCATTATTCTCTTTTCAGCGTTAAATGGAAACATTTTTTTTTCAAATAAAGTTTTTCGCTTTCCGTTGCGAACCTTGTTAACGTCTTCATTATCTGCAAAATTTCTTTTTTACATAAGAAAATTTTTTTTTGTCTACAAAGTTCGTTTTTACAGAGGGTCGTAAGCTCTTCTTCAGTATTTTTCCTTTTCTTATCCGCCGGACTCGACACGGGGGTGTAAGGCAAAAGTCTGGTACCGGACTAGAAACACCCTTGCTAGGTTGGGCTTTGCCCCTGAGGATTCTAAACCATATGAACCTTGGTGTCGATGTTCCTGTCTTTCTCCACCCGGGTGATTTTACATCTTTTGTCTATTTCTTCTCTTGATTTTCTCTAGCCTGTCTTTGATCACCTAATACATAATTCATTAGCAAATCTATTAGTCATTTAGGCGCTGCTTTTCGAATTGGGTAGCACACAGTCTCAAATTTTAGACTGTGCAGGATTATGTCCGCCCCTGCCCTTTTGCCAGGAAGGGGTGGCTGTTGGCCCAACAGCCTAGTACCCGTTTTAGGGTCTCTCACTCAGGGTTACGAGTTACCCCTTTTTATTGTTTTCTTTTCGAATTTTGAATCATTTTCTTGTATAATTTTTTCGCATTATTTTGATCACAAGATTTTTGAATTTTTTATCATCGAATTCATTTTGGTATATTAAACAACAGATAATCTCGAACATTTAATTTGAATAAAGAGAACAAAATGTGAGTTTATATTTACAAAGGAAACATTTTAACAACTCAATTGTTATGAAACCTTTTCAACGTTGATAATTTTTACCATCAACTGAGGATCTTAATTTTTAAGATGAGTCTTAAATTATATCATGATTAATTTTCATACACAGTATACCGGGTTTTTTTTTATTACATCTTTTCAAGCCAGTTTTCATACTGTTTACTTTTCTTTCGATATAAACTTTTCCTCACATGTAACTTTTATAACCAAAAATTTTTACTTAACTCAGTTCCCTCTGGTTATGGACCAATTTTCCGATACGGACATTTTCAACGCATCTATACGAGATCTACCTAGGACAAGATTAATCGAGAAAAGAAGAAATTTACTTACTCTGCTGAATGGGGATGCTTTTTACCCAATATCCACCTAGCCGCAAGACATCCAACAATTATTTTTGAAGAAACCCATTGGAGATACTGACACGTTTAAGCTGATGTTGTTTTTCCTGGGTAATGGCTGTTCACAGCACCTGATAACAGAATGGATTCTTACTTCTCAACACTGGACCACACTGCAAAAAGGAATCAAGAGAGCAAGACAAATAAACTTTATTAATAGCAACTTGGACTCTAAAGCTAATATTTGGTTCTATTATGATATCCATCAAGCCACTTGGCTATTTAATAATGGAGAATTCAGAAATACAAACAATCTGTAAATTTTGAATCATATAGATCCTATCTTTTTCAGAACGAAAAAAGTTATTTTATTTATTTGTTTATTTTTTCTTTTCGCAGAAAATATTTTAAATGTTTAATTTTCAAAACAATAACAAGAGGGTATTCAGTTTTTTTAAAGATTGTGTATAATTTTAATGCAATATTTCATTACATCAAACCGTTTTTAACTTATATTTTTGTGTCTCTTATTATAATTTTTAAGTCTTAGATGGGTGCCCTTTGCATATAAAATTTCTAAGTCAATTTGGACACATTTTTAAGTTTTAACTTTTTTCCTGCTCCTTAACTTTAATTACTAATTTTGATCTCCCCCCTTTTTCTCTACTATTCCATGCTTATCTCTCCTTTATATTATTATTATTATCATTATTTTTGCACTACCTTGTGGTAGACGTGGCTGCATTAAATTTTGTTGGTCCCTCAACGTTAGTGTACACTTTAACATCTAACAATTTGACCTAATGTTTTTTATTATTATTATTTTCAATTTTTGGCTTACAACAATTCCCGCACATACACCCACCCCCTGTTATAATACCCACCGTTTCAGTAGAGGTTTGGGAACCCTTTTATCAGGCGATCCCATACTTTTAGACCTGAAATGCCTCAAAGGTTCCTAGCTATATCTGCTGCTCTAAAGGGTTTTTTTTTTTTTGAACAAAAAGTTTACATTTCAGCGTGCAATATGAGCGGGGAGAACGGGACATAAGCATATGCATTTCGCTTTAGCAAGCAAGGGAATGACGCTGGAAGCCCCGGAGGGTACTCCCTTATATAGGCTATATAGGTATGTGTGGCCCCAAAGGGTATGGTTTTTCAGCCGTTTTGGTCATAAATAGGGTATCAATTTTAGCTGATTTTGGCCATTTTGGTCATAAATAGGGTACGGTTTTTGCTCTCCAGCCTTGATGTGGGTGAGAAGCCACTTTTTCATCATTATCGAAAACAAAATCAACAAAAGCCCTTCACAAATTATGTTTACGGTAATTTAACATTGGTCTGAACTAGGGAACTAATTATAACGCCTATCTGAAACAGGGTTTTGATTTAAGGGTCAGGTCATAAATAGGGTTTCGAATTTTTGGTCAGGTCATAAACAGGGTAAGGAATATCGCAGATTTTGGTGATAAATAGGGTAAGGGTTTTGTGGAGCGGGTCGCTCACCCCCACTCAATTTTTCTGGGAGTACCCCCCCCCCCCCCCGGGGGCTGGAAGGTTTTCCTACTGTTATGGATTGCTGTTTAAGGACAAGGGATGGGAATGTGGTGGATTATCTCGGAGTCATTAGTTCAATATCAATAAGAAGATGATGTACTTTGCCGAACTCCGCGCGTCGCAATGGTTATCGTGTATGATTCTGAATACACCAGTATTAGTCAGTACTTAATATTTGAATGTAATATCTTGCAGAGGGTGAGCTAAACATGACTTTTCTGCCATATTTTAAGTCCAAACACCGAGGAAATCAAATGCAAGAAGACATTTTCACGTTGCTTTTGATTATCTGGTCAGATGCACTTGCCTGTTGTTTTCGTTTCTAGCGTGTTGGTGTTGCGATTATCATGATTTTGAGAGCGTCAGTACTTAGCGCTGATGAAAAGCTCGAAAATAACTTTTATACCAGGTTTTACATTAACATTTCTTCTTTCGAAATGTCAGAATTTTAGGTGTTTTGGTGTTTTATCGGGTAGCGAATTTGCGGATTGAAAAAAAGGGCATAATTAAGAATTTTGAGGAAGCGAATTTTAGTGATTTTAAGCGGCTCGTCGGGAGCTTGAAAATTAACCCACAGAAGTATAATTGATAAGTTAATAAAGATGGTGAATTTTAAGCTCGGTAATGAAATGTGAAGGTGAATTAATCAACATGACACGAGCGTGGGACAAAGAAAAATTCTGAGTCCCCGACAGAGTTCATGAGTTCTCGTAGCTCAGTGGATAGAGCGCCCGCCCGGTGTTCGGGAGGTCATGGGTTCGATTCCTGTCAGGGACTCAGAATTTTTCTTTGTCCCGCGCTCGTGTCATGTTGATTAATTCACCTTCACATTTCATTACCGAGCTTAAAATTCACCATCTTTATTAACTTATCACTACTCACGATGAATTCGATTGCGTTGATCCTAGCAGTATGCAGGACACCTATCATATATGAACTCAGTCAAATGACCTTGCTCTCCATGAGTTCTCGTAGCTCAGTGGATAGAGCGCCCGCCCGGTGTTCGGTAGGTCATGGGTTCGATTCCTGTCGGGGACTCAGAATTTTTCTTTGTCCCACGCTCGTGTCATGTTGATTAATTCACCTTCACAGAAGTATAATTGGCCTCAAAAGACTTGTAAACCCCTCGAAAATATATTTCCAGGTTCAAACTGGAGTGTTATTGTGATGCGAATTGAGCAAAGCGAAGTTTATGCTAAGGTATAAGTCACTAAATTTTGCGTGTTTTTGACCAGACGTGGGGCCGTAACGAATTTGTGATTTTTTGGCGGGTTTAAAAAAATGCTTCAGGAAAAAAATCCCACTACGTTTCTATGTTTACCATAGGCTATTTCTGAGAGGAATATGAAAAATTTTGATTTTTCATTATGTGCCACGACTGGCGCTACGTTAGTGGACATTCCCTCTTAAAGCCAGTTATATTAATTAAAGCTAAAGATTGGTTGAATTTTTGGCTCTTTAGTGTAATATTCGAGGAGAAGTCAGTGGCTTTCAAAAACTGCAAAAGCGTAGCAAAAGCGTAGCAAAAGCGTAGCAAAAGCGTAGCAAAAGCGTAGCAAAAGCGCTAATGAGCTCATACATTCTCTAAAAAAGGTTGAGTTTTTAAACCCGCGTCGCACTACCCTGCGAGCAGTTGGTTTCTCCTACGCCGAACGAGAGAAAAACCACTACGAGCAACCGTCTGCTTTTCTATCGAGCATGCGCGAGTTCGTCACGCTCCACGTGACGCATTTGATGTCAGTTTCATTTGTCAATTTTTCGCTGGAAGTGTTTGTACAAAAGAATGCAAATTTCTCGTCGAAAGCGCTGACGAAAGAACGATCCAGACCGTTGTCGAAGAATTATCCAGTGTTATCTCAACTTAATGCTTTCTTGCCCTCTCTCGTGCGGGATTACTGAGCTCGTTGAACACAACACTCCAAACAACAATTCAGAAGAAGATTCAACAGAAGAAGAATTCGAAACAATATACGAGTTTAACTGTGGTAATACGATCGAAGGCAGGTTTGTAAAAGCTCCTTCAAGCGACTGGACGTCATCAACATCAACAACAGAAGTGCACTCAAAGCAATAGAGGAAGAACTTCCAGCGATGTACAGCATTGTCTCGAAGAATTATGAAACGTCTTTCAACATCGTAACCAGAATGTCGCAGTGAACTTGGACTTTGATCGCTGCACGTCGGGCTCGCTCAAACGCAGCAGTTGTGTTGGTGAGCGCATGCGTACAAGCCTAAACCAGCTTTTAAACTAGTTTTACCAGTTCAAAGTTAATTTATTCGTCCATGGCGCTGGACGGCGGTTAACTCAAAGGAACGAACGGTTGCTCGCAGTGGTTTCTCTCTCGTTCGGCGTAGGAGAAACCAACTGCTCGCAGGGTAGCGTCGCACAAAAAGTATTCAACACATTGGGCTCAAATTCCTCGGGACAGTCAATAGTGCTGTGCCACTTCAATATTCAGAACTAATGTTTTTGTAGCTCCATCAGACACTGTATCGCTTATGCTAATTAATAAGGAAAATATTGAGAACAAAGAGTTGACTATCGACTTAAACCTGGTAGCGATTTTGGAACTGAAGATGACTTTCGAACATTAACCCTTTGTCAGAGTACCCTACAAAACGTTCCCGGGGTACTCCAATATATAAGCTGTATGGTTATGTGCCCTTGTGAAGGGTATGGTTGGGATAGGGTAATGAAATCAGTCAGTTTTGGTCTAGAATAGGGTATAATTTATCGTAAGAGTGGCCAGTGTAGAAATAATTTAGCCTAGAACAGGGTTCTCTACCCGAGATTCTATAGTAGAAATTGAAACTCCAAAGTAACTTGGTGAGATAATTAAAATAATGGTTTAGTTTGCGTATGTTGGACTACGAAAATGATAAAGTTTCTGCATGCAAAATAGCTAGTCTGGGATAGGGTAGGGGTTTTTAGGGGTTTTTGGTGCCTAGTCTAGAGTAGGACTGCAAAATCACACCCCTGCCCAATGATTTGCAGAATAACCCAGGTCAACGGGAAAACGTTATGCTCAGACAAAGAGGTAACTAATACAGAACGTTAGGTTTCCAAATTCACAAAGGTGGATTATTTACCGTTATCAGTTTAAAGTGCCACTAACCCCCAAATTTTTTTTTTCCCTAATATAAATTTCCTTTTTCTCCTTATCACCACTGCGAAAAAATTATCGTTGTAGCTATTTTCGTCAATTTTCTATGAATTTTTAAAGTTTGTAAGTTTGCCTACTCCATGTTCACGACCGAGGAATAGCGGAGAATGGGACGAATTGGCTTCTGACGTCACTTCGGGAATAACAATATTTTGTTTCTGAGAAGAATGTATGCGAACATGTGATAGTGTGTGTCAAAATCGTTGCAGAATGCAAAGAAGATATGTTGTTGGAGGCTGTAACAATACAGGATGCGTAGAATAGAGTTTTCCTCTTCATTCAATACCTCTATCTCGATGAAACTCTACCAGAAACGAGAAAAAGACCAAAGAAGTGGGCTGATCTGTGCGAAGCTAAAGCCGGGAAGCCATGGAGAATTTGTTCGATCTCGGGTTCGCCGCTACTGTAAAAACCTAGAGATTTTCATGTCCCGTTTATTCTTCTCTATCTCTAGTGGAAAGCTTGAAGTTGTCAAGGTACTGCATAAGACACGAACTTGGGATAAGCTCGAAGCCATCTGACTATTTCGAGCGCAAACGATCCTCCGAGTCCCAGACGAAACTATAGGTGAGGAAATTACACGGTAAATTAAACGCATCGCGTTTTTGTACTCGAAATAGAGACTTGTCTAAACGGATTGTAAACGAAACCTACGTTCTACAACGACGCGAAGAAGATTGTGAGGCTTCGAACTAGTAAACTAGCTATTTGTGGATTTTAATAAAAACACACGCACGCCGGAGGTCACCTGTAATCTGGCCGTGTTTCTCAATGGCCATTCCGAATACAGAATTGTTTTGTTCTTTGCATTGAGCTTCGTCTTTGAGGAACGAAATATATCTAAATTACAAACTTAGAATGGATCAAACATTTATAAATATATGAGGAAAGTGAAACAAACGATTAAGATTCGACTCTATAGCTACCGACGGAGATTGTCGTGCTGAAAGAAGAGTGCGCTTGTCAGTCAACCGAAACGCAAACTAATAAGTCGAGGACCCCCAGGTTATTGGCGTGCGTAAAATGGACATTTCATTCAAAATAAGAGTGAAGTAGAAATGTATTCATTTAACTGAAAGTATACTGAACCTCTTTTCAAGATCTTGTCGAAGGATTTCCATAATTTCTGTAACGCCTACTCAGTCGTTTTGATTGCGTGACGCATCCCGTCATGCTTTAGTTTAGATACGGGACCTTTATTTGACTTCTCCACGTGGGAAGGAGAACGTTTTGAAACGCCACCTAGTGTTTTTGTAGCCCTGGTTTAGTTTTAGCTTCACCCGAAGCCACTTATGAGTACGGTTCATTACAGTCTTTGACAGTCCTGAACCCTGATGATTTGTAAGCCTTCGTCACAACATCGTTGCTGAATAAACGGATTGGATTGTTAGACGTATGACTCGTACTACTGCGTTCTCGCGCCCCATTTCACACCGAAAGGCGGGCGCTACAATTTCACTAGTACGATATATGCAAATTTGCGCAGCCTGTGTTCGTACACAGTAATTGACGATGCATATAACTACGGTCGGTCGACCACAACGAAGGGAAGAGTTACCTCACCTTCGAATATTGTTTGCCGACATCTCTGCTTATCTCTAGCTCGATCTTATGTTAAAACTATTTTCGATCATTGATCTGGAGAAGTAGGCAGGAATGGAGTACGACTGCATCGCATTTTAACTTATATTTCGGGGAAAATAAATGTTTGAATGTAAAAATGTTTTGACACTCCGAAATTTGCACGTTCCGTATAGTCAAATTACCACTCTTTGTGTTCATTGAGATCTTTATAACTCTTTAAGAGCTGTAAGCTAACTCTTCAGTCATTATTTGTACCTTTATAACCCAAATGGACAGACAAATTGTCGATCTCGGCCTAAATATAATTATACAACGCGGCGATCGCGACTGGCGACCCGCACTTCGAAATGAAAAAAAAAATATGTACATCGCAGCCGTCCAAATCGTAGCTAGACTCCTAATTGTAATTCTAGATGATGCAGTTCTTTCAGTTAAAGGTCTTGTCCAGTTTTGATAAAATATGAATCACAAATAACCCGAAAATGTTTTGACAGCCCTCGAAGCTCAGTCAAAAGTGTCTCGAGTGTTTTAGCCCAGTTCCCGAAGGGACGTCACTAGAAGCCCGACCCAGATCCCACTTTGCGCGGTCGTGAACATAGAAATTCCATGTTTAAACGCCTGTAGAAACGCAGGGATTTTATAAATCGAAATATTTTTTCGCTGAAGTAATCAGGGAAACTAGTAGATTTTATTAATGGAAAAAAGTCTTTTGGGGTTAGTGGCACTTTAACCTTTGTTAGGTCTCTTGTGTATTTTCCATTAACGGTCAAAAGCAGTACTAGCAAATCTATGGAATGTGAAGTAAGGCAGACTAATAAATGAAAGAAAAGGAAAAGGTCGTCTTTAAAGGAGCTCAGTGACGGTATTTTGAGTTATTTTGACCACGTAAAAAAATTACCTTTAAATTGAAGGAAACCTGAAAATAATCGTTAACTAAGATAGAAAAAACACTGCAGTGATAAACAATAAACCTTGAAGGAACAAGGATCGTAAAGGATGGAGAAGATTGCACACGGATTACAAACGACGAACTTGAAAAATTCCGGCTAAACTTTTCAAAATGCACAAATCGTGACGTAGCTCCTTTAAGAATTGGTTATCGTTCAATTTTTGAGATGGATATGTTTTACTGTAAGCAATTTTATGACTTGCTGACTTAATGTGCTGCAATGTCCCATTGCAATTTTGTAAGTGTTGCTGTGTGGTTAGGCTCTATGTCCATCATTTAAAAAAGAAGGTTGAGTTTCCTGTTGTTATTATTTTTGATCAACTAGGATCACCAACGAAATGTTCAGATGATAGGCGTTGTAAGTCTAAACAAGGAAAGTGTGTCGCTGGATTCTGCCGTTGTGTTGGAATGTACGCTGGCGACGGAATGTACTGCAGAAGTAAGAATTGTGTAATTAGAGTACAATGTAGAGCAAGATTTGTATTATCAGTTGTGTAGGCAGAGCATCTGTAGTAGTTGTTGTTGTGTGTAATCGTAGTGTTAGTAGTAATCGTAGTGTAAGTAACGGTCGTATTGTAAGTAATGTCAGTAGTGGCGTAAGTGATATTAGTATTGTAAGTAATGTAAGTATTGTAGGTAATGTTAGTATTGTAAGAAGTCTTAGTAGTGTAAAAAAAAAAAAGAATTGAAGCATTTATGGAAATGGTGGGACTAGACGCGTGAACAGAAAATTAGCCGTATTTTTTGGCTGTTACTCGGTAGCAAGTTTTTTTTTTTCCGATTCTTTTTTTTTTTTTTTTTTCACAAGTAGAACCAAGGTTAAAAAAACTACTAAGGCTGAAAATGATTTAGTACTGCTTAACTTTAGCGTTTTACTGTTTACCGTTAGCGTTTTTTGGCATAAGTTTATTGAGCTCACTCGGCAGTGTGATTCTCATTCCGTTCTTGGCCTGCTAAATTTGTGTTTTGTCTTAATGGTACTGGAGACAAATATGCAAATGCATTTGATTTTCAAGTTCCTGGTGGCGATCGTCGATAGACCAGAATTCGCTTTTAACTTGCACCTAAGGAACTTATTTCCTCGGCTGGTGCCGAGAAAATAGAAATAATAATGCACCAACCAGTGAGCGTAAATACAGCGTCCATGACGATAAATTTTAACACCTAATTTTGCTTTCAACCCATGATATTAGCCGGCCTCTTTAACTAGATGGGGGAAACCATCATGGTCTCTAATGGCTTTGGCTGATACCGGAGAGATTGAGTCGTGACAAGGTTAATTAAACTTGGTTATGTTCGCGAACAGTGCAGCGATTCCGAGCTTTAGTGTATATACGTATTTATTAAGCTATACCATACTGTCTTTGGTTTCGAACCCATAGCACTGTAGCCTTCCATACTTTACAGCTTTTTTTTGGCGATTGAATTTATATAAATTGTATGTACAAATGGAATGGAAGCCGGCTGGGGGTGATATGCCGAGGGTCACCTTCAGAACTAATATTAATGTGCCGAACATAAATATTGTGATTTGATCAAAATTATCAACGTGCTTGTGTATGTGGATGTGTGTGCTGTTTTGTGTTGTTTTGGGCAATGTTTATGAGGTCTTGCAATGCTGAAAGAACTTATCTGTAGTTGCCATCTTTGTGAATCTGTAGCAATTTATTGAAATGTTGTATTTGCTAGGGATGGGATTGGGTGAATTTAAGTTGATCTCTCTTAATGTAAGAGGCCTCGGCAATTTTAAAAAGCGAAAGTCTGTTCTAACTAATTAATCTTCTGGAATTTGAGCGAAAAACAAAAACAAGATTTACTAATATTATTGAAAATGAAATAGCTAGCTTGGGAAGCGACAAAACACAATTTGGGCTCCGTGCTAAGTTTTCAATCACCAGAGACGGTGAAACACAATACATGGAACATTATTTTGTCCAGAGTGATCCTGCAATTTTCAACATAAGCAACGAAGTAACGATGAACGACGTATTTAACCACTTCATTGATCAAGTGAAAGGCGAAATAGAGGCATGTTCGGAAAGAGGTGCCGGCTGGCTGGCATTTTGGCCGCATTTATTAATGTTGCTCGATACGAACCATATAGGGGAGTAAGCTATTTTCCTCTACCAAAAAGGTTGCGAAATAAGAAAGCAATAATTAACATCCAAAACAAAGACAGCCAGTGTCTGAGATAGGCACTTCGTGCTGTTCTATTTCCAGCACCAAGAGGTAGAAATCCGAAAAGGCTGGGAGTTAACCGAGGGAATATGGCCTAAATTTCACAGGAATAGACTTCCCAACACCAGTTTCACAGGTTGATAAGCTGGAAAACAAAACCCAAATCTTGCCATAAACATGTTTGGCTGGGAAGAAGACCATATTATCGTTCACAGAGTCAGCGAAATAGACGGCGCTATTCCAAGAACAAACTTGATGCTAATACAAGAAGGCGAGAACACGCACTACAGCTATGTGAAAAGGCTAACTACTCTACTGTATGACCAACATAGGCACAATAAGAGCAAGCATTTCTGCGGACGCTGTTTGTATGGTTTTCAAGGAAAAGAGCTACTTGAAAGGCTCAAACCCGAATGCGAAGGGTTGCTGAATAGGCCAACAAGAACAGTGCTGCCAAAAGAGGGAGAGGACAAGGTGTCTTTCACAAACTATTATAAGCAGATGAAAGCGTCTTTCGGAATATACAGAGACTTTGTTAAGAAAGATCCAAGGCTGCGAACCGCCAAAAGATGAAAGCTTCACCGTAAGAACAGAGATGCATAAGGCATACGAGCTTGCTTACGCAATCGTGAGAAGCGACGGCGAAACTTTCGGGCCAGTCAAATGCAGAGGTGAAGACGCAGTCTATGTGTTTCTTGCCAATATCTTAGAAGAAGAAAGAAGAATAAGAGCAGATATGGCAAACAAAAAGCCGCTCTTAATGACACGCGAAAACCGGTTAACACACAAAAAAACGCGATCACTGCCGTATTTGTAATAAAAGCCTTGTTAAAGATCTTTTCATGGACTCTGTCTCAGTGAACGACCATGATACTGGCAAGTATTGCGGTCAAAGTCACAGAAGATGTTATTACGAGGCCATCCGAAAAATGAAATTTATTGGCCCGCAAAGGGAAAGAAAAGTAAGAGATAAAATAGACCAATGGATCGCTATTAACCAGGAGACATGTTTGTTCTGTGCCGAGCCTTTGTTACTGCAAAACCATAAAGACTCAGTGAAGGACCATAGCTGCCACATCACAGGAAAATACCGGGGGGCCGCGCACAATGAATGCAACTTCAAGCTCAGATTGAATGCCAAAACGGCACTCATCCCGGTTGTATTTCACAACTTGAAAGGCTATGATGGACATCTTTTGATGCAGGAAATGTCGAGAGTGCAGGGCGAAATAAAATGCATTCCAACTAACACGGAAAAATACATTTCATTCTCACTGGGGAATCATTTAGGGTCATCGATAGTGTGGATTTCTTGCTGAGCAGTCTGGATTCCCTGGTAAAAGGCAGCGATCCCAAGTCTTTCAAAATCACAGAGAAAACGTTCAAAGACGAAGAAAAACTGCTCTTGAAGAAAAGAATACAAAAAGAGGCGTTTTACTCAAAACTTAATGGCAATAGTATCACGGAAGAAGATTATGAGCACGCGCAGAAAGTGTGGGAAGCGTTCGGATGCAAAACCCTCGGCAACTACCACGATTTGTGCATGACCACAGACGTGTTGCTGTTGGTGGATGTTTTCGAAAACTTTAGGAAGGTATGCATGGACAAATACGGGCTGGATCCGGTGCATTACTACAGTTCGCCGGGCTTGAGCTGGGATGCTCTTCTGAAAAAGACAGGCGTGGAGCTTGAGCTCTTGACAGATCAAGACATGCACATTTTCATCGAGAGAGGAATGACAGGAGGCATCTCAATGGTGAGCAAGCCCTACCCAAAGGCGAACAACCCGCGGGTTGAAGGATATGACCCGTGCAAACCAACAAATTACATAACTTACTTGGACGCGAACGACCTTCACAGCTGGGTGATGAGCTTGCCTCTGCCAAAAAGCGGTTTCAAGTGGAAGTGTGTCATGCCCACAGAAGAGCAAATAATGAAAATGAAAGATACTGGAGGTGGACCTGGAGTACCCTGAGGAGCTGCACGAGGAACGCAACAGCTACCCGCTCGCGCCGGAGTAAAAGGTCATTGGAACGGAGCTGATGTCGGGCTACCAAAATAGTTTGATGGAAGACTTGAATCTGGACCCGCCGAACAGCGAAAAGCTAGCGCTGACGCTGGAGGACAAAGAAATTACGTGGTCCGCTACAGGAACCTGCAGTTTTATCTCATACAGGGCATGCGTTTGAAAAAGGTGTACCGAGCGATCGAGTTTGAACAAGAACGCTGGATGGAGCCGTACATTGGGATGAACACCGAATTCAGGAAGGAAGCAAAAAGCGACTTCGAGAGCAACTTTTACAAACTGATTAACAACTCCGTGTTTGGCAAAACCATGGAGAACCTGAGAAACCGTGTAGATGTGAAGATTGTCCGAAGCTGGGCTAACCCCTCAGTTGCAAGGCATGTGATATTTGGAAATGACTTGGCAGGCATTCACATCCACAAAAGAGAGCTTTTCCTCAACAAGCCTGTTTACACAGGTATGACAATTCTCGAGAACAACAAGATCTTGATGTTTGACTTCTTCTATAATCACTTGAAAGCCAAGTACGGGCCGAAGTGCGAGCTCATTTACACAGACACAGACGGCCTACTCTTAGATATCCAGACGAAAGACGTTTCCAAAGATATGGCGGAAGACAATGGAATGTATGGCACAAGCAACTATCCAAAAGACCAGATGCTTTACAGTTGCTGGAACAAAAAGGTTCTGGGCAAGATGAAGGATGAGTGCGAGGGAAGGTTGATCAAGGAGGCGATCGCCATGAGGCCTAAAATGTATTCGGTCTTGGAAGAAAACCAGAAAAATATCAGGAAAGCCAATGGGGTGAAAAAGGATGTGGTGGAACGAGAAGTTAGGCACGAGCACTACAAAGAAGCGCTTTTCGAGAAAAAGCAATTCTGGCTCGGAATTAACCTTCTGCGCAGCGAGGGCCACGAGACATACAGCATGCGTGTGAATAAGGTTTCACTTTCGCCCTTTGATACAAAGCGTTGGATATCGGATAACGCCGTGCACACATTGCATACGGGCGCAAAGATATCAAGATTAAGCATGCGGAAGCTGTGTATTTGAAGGCACAACCAAAAGTTCTTCGCGGACTAAGCCGCGCTTAGGCCCGTCAGACAAATAATAGAAGACAAGCTCGTTCGGTTTAGTCGCAGATCTTTCAAGATGGTAGACTTTCAAAGACCAGATTGGGTCTGTGGCTCTTTTAGTCCCGCCTTCAAGTTCGCCAGGCTGATACAAATATCTCACATCAATTAGATGGGGGAGCTTTTTTTCTTTCAAGCCAACAAGCCTGGAATACTTTGTAGAGGGTTTGGAGGCGACAGCCTTCTCTTTGATTGCGACAGCTGTTTTTTTTCCCGTGAGACTTGTCACCTCATTGTTGAACGCCTCAACAACGTCGGGAAGCCTTTTGACCCAAGCAGTCGACCGTTGGCGCGAGGGCAGGAGCATTTCCACGGCATACTGATGACCGAACAAGCGCTAGGCCAGAGTGCGGTTGAAACGTTCAACAAGAGCTTGGTCTCTGTGAATTTCAGTGCGCCCTCGGCGAATATATGTTTTGTGGTTTTCCATTTCTTTGGTTACGCTTCCCATGAACTTTCGGCCAGGGTCAACCTACAGCAGCTGACGCCATGTCAAATGGCTGCGCTTGTAAATCGACTGAAAATCTTTCGCAACTTCAGCAGAATCTTTAGGGGTCAGAGGTTCAGCTTCTTTGTAACGGCTGGCGACGTCGACAACGGTGAGCACGTATTTGTAAACTCACCGGCCACGCGGAAGCTTGTCATGTGGCAGGAAAAGAAGGTCCGCTTGGGGGACCATGTTAGGTGACGATAGGGCTTTCCACAAGTTGCTCGGCAACTTTTTGGCAACTTTTTTGGTTTCAAGCAATTTTTTGCATTTTCTGAGCAATTTCCAGTTTTCTACCAATTCTGAGAAATAAGAGCAGATTTTAGTGCTAAAATTAGTCTTGCCTCCATAGTTTCCGATGTTTTAGTAGAAAATTTATGAATTTCTTGTGAAAAAAGAGACAGATCGCCCCTCCCCCTAGGACAGATCATGGGTGCAAGATGCATGCAGCCGCGCTGCTAGGTCAGCGGTAATTTTTCAAGAAAATTCAAAATGGCGGACGAAGAGTCACACTTAAGTGATTCGAGTGTCTCAGCTGGTGAAGAAGGTCATTCAGATCTTTTGAGGGTAGCTGTAGAGGCAGAAGCAAGACTGAGTACTCCAGCGAAAGCGGCAATTTCAAGAGAACGCAAAGTGCAAGCAAATCCAACTGAAAAAACGCAAAATGTCTGCGGCACAGCCGATCCAGATGTGAGTGTTTTGGATAGAGTAAATAATTTAAAAGGAGAGCATCTTACTGTGGTATCGGGTAAACTCAAATGTGATGCGTGCAAGGAAACCGAGTTCAGAAAGAAAAGCTATGTTGTAAAGCACATTGCAGTAAAGAAAGTTATTGCGAAAAGCAAGAAAAAAGACCAGGGTATACACTTTTTCGTTTTAATTGAGGACAAAGTTATTTAGCAACGCTGGTTACGCCACAAAATATTTCATTACACAAAAATGCTTAGAAATCTTACTTTAATTGTACTAATTGCATATTTTTTCATCAGACCAAATAAAGGAAGAGAGCAACAAATTTGTTTAACATTTTAGCAACTTTCTTTATGAAAAGCAACTTTTGGCCTTTTTGGAGCAACTTTTGAGCAACTTTTTAAGAGATCTCAAGCAGCTTTTTGAGAAATCTCGAGCAAGTTGTGCAAAGCCCTAGGTGACGATACGTCGATTTTTGGGCAAGGAATATAGCGCAGCGCGGAGAACTAGATCTGCCAAAGAGCTTGTTTGATAAGCCACCGCTTGGCAGTTTCTTCAGGGACTTTCGCAGCTTCTGCTAATTTTTTTTATGGCAGCAATGCCTTTCTTGTAGCCCTTGGGACTGTAGTCGAGTTCGGTGAACTTGGAATCCATTTTTTCTTCTTCGAAGAAGAGATATGCAACACCGCGAAAAGTTCAAGGAAAACGAAAAACTGCATAGCTGAGAGCGAACACGGTGCCGCCCACAAAAAGTAACTTGCCTTATTTCTCCAGCTCACTGGGTTGGTAAAAGTCAGAGAATTGGCGTTCTTTACGGGGTGTTATTTGCCGGTCCGGGTGTGACTGCGCATGGTCAGAGTTTGAACGCGTAATCGGTGTTCGTAAAGTTCTGCTTCGCTTGGTCTTTGATTTCCCCGTTGGTTTCGATCCAATCAAGAAGCTAAGCTTAGTGCGGTCACGTGTGTATGTGGCCATAGCAGCATGATAACCTTCAAGAGCAGGAGCTTTATCATGCCGCGTTTTCTCTTCTAACGTGGCCTTTCCGCTGTCGCCGGACAAATATTTAGCAAGATAGTTGCCACTGGTGAAAGCATCGGCATTAAGAAGTGCGCCTCCAATCATAATTACAATGTTGGCCATCGTCTTTCTTCTACGGTATAGCAATATGCTCACTTTTTTAACTGGTTGGGAGAATCTTTTGGTCTTCGAGGTACTGTTTCAGCGCGACGCTCCCCGCCATGACAGCTGCGAACTTTGCATAGCTCATGACGTTGCTGCTGCGGTCAAGGATGAAGTTCTCTTTCACTACCTTTTTCTCAATCCAGCCGATGCCGGCGGCCAAGCCGGTAAGAATGACGGCATCTATGATCGTTCTCACGAGCTTGTTGTCAGGCATGTCTGTTCTACGAACAAAGTATAAGTGGCATTTTTTTTCTTTTCAAACGAAAACTTTCGTCGGTGGTCTGGCTCTGAGGCAAATGCCCGACAAGCCTCGCATAAGTGCTTTTCTTCTTCTTCGTCTTCTTCTTCTTCTTCTTCTTCTTCTTCTTCTTCTTCTTCTTGTTCTGATCCAGAGTCGAGCTCTTGCCAAGTGACGTGATTTTCTTCTTTTGAGCCAGAGGCTTGTTCTTGCCAAGTGAACAGTGCAGAAATGAGACGGCGGACCGTTTTGAAAACCTTTTCGTTGAAATTAATTCAAAGCAGCCCTATCCCAAAAATAGCAGCAGTGCTGATGAAAACTTGTTGGACGTCAACTTTGGGTCTCATTGTTGTTGTATATGAATGAGAGAAAAGTTTAATTAATCCATCAAACGGATGATATGCCTTTTTTTGGTTGCGGTGCTGCATCCACAAGAGGCTGTGTCGGTGATGGCGGGGGTGTCTGTGGCGGCCTCTTAGTGAAAACTCTTTTTATCTCTTCGCGTTTGTAGTAGTTCCCAAGCATTGAAACGAGAATGCTGACAACACTAAACCACTGAGTAGTGGTGAAAACATTTCTTGTGGCGTTCACGTCTTCGCCAACGGTCTTCTCAGGGCCTGCTGTCGAAGTTTCTTTTGCCTGGTTATTTGCAATAATGACACGTGCGAGCCTCAGCCAAGGCTTCTTTCTACGCTTCGCGAGCCTGTCTTGGTTCCTCAGCAATGGCTTTGCCCGCAGCCACTCGCTTTGGGTTTTCGCCGGTTTAGTGGTTGGAATTTTTGAAGTCACCTGTTGACTCGAATAGTCTGCCGCAGGTTGTGTGTCCTCAAGTTGGGCTGCTGCAGTTTGCGCTTCCGACATTGCATATGTTTGTTAGTTAATAACAAATATTTAATTGGGAATTACTGGCAAATACTGACTAATTATTCAGCAGTTTCTGAGGATTGTTCAGGTTGCTCAGGTTGTTGCTGCTCAGCATTGAAATCGCGCTGGCCACCGCGAGCATCCGCCCACATTTCAATGTAGCGTTACCAGACAAGGCAGACAACTCTTTGTTGATTATTTAATCGTTTTTGAGCTCTTGCTGAAGAGCATCAATGGCTTTGATACGCAAGAACATATTAACCGCCTTGGTTGCAAGCATCAGAACGCTGTCAATCAAGGTTTCAGTGGTCTTGGCGCCCACGAAGGAATCATAACTTTTGGTATACTTTTGGACATCTTTGTCGCTCAATCGCTTCACATCGTCATGTGTCAGCTGATGCCGATGGCTTCTTTTAATTTACCTGTGGAAACAAGAATTGCAAGCTGTTCACAGAGAGAGGGAATATCAGGACCGGAGGCAGCCACAGGGGTGCTTGACGGCTGCAAAACCAGCAGCTGCAAAACCTCTTCCATCGCCGGTTCAGCTTCCAACAAATTCTTAACGTCAGCCATTGAGTATATATTGTAATTTTTTTCAATTCAAGTTGATCGTGAAAGGGTAGCGAAGAGAGAGCACAAGGTGGAAATACTTGCGCTCTTTAAACCTGCTCTCAGCTGCTTGAGATCATCTTGGGCAAGCTCACCGGCGTATTCTTCAAAGATGGCCCTCGTGGTTTTGGCCGACGGCGTGTTAAACAACACGATCGCTGCCACATTCTCTCGGAAAGGCTTCGCGATGCTGGAGAGCTGCTGAGTCAGCACCCACGCGTTGATACCTGTGTGGCGAGCAGAAAAGCAGAGTTTGACTAGCTCATCAGTCCGCCCTTTCACGTCTTTTGAGGCTGTCTAGTCATCAATAACTATGAGGGTGTTGGTGCCTTCAAAAAAAATACTCACCGCTTTTAACCATAGTTCTACGTTATGCTACTCGCAGATGATAACAAAAAACCGCGGCTCTCTCTCAGCGAAGCGGTAGAGGGTCTTTTTATAGGAAAATGTCGGGCAGATGAGCACGAAATAATCAAACTTGCCGCAAAAGGGGCCGCAGAACTGGTTCACGAGGAACTGCGTCTTTCCTGAGTTGGTGCAGAAAACAGCAAAGTTGAGTTGTTGAGGCCAATATTTCATGTATGGCCCGCCCAACCAGTTTTTCATTTCGACTGAAGTTCTGGGTGTGTCTGGTTTTTTGGAATATTTCCCTGAATTTTGTCACGAAAAAGGTGTCAGGAGACACAGATTTTTTTCGCCTCGTTGAATATTTTCTTAGGGCTTGGTGCTGCCTCTGTGAAATTTACGGCTGGAATTGGCAACGATGTTTCAGTTTGTCTCAGCGACAATTGATAAGAACGTCCGGCATGGGCGCCGCTTCTGTGATCATCGTTGCGGGCTTCACCCGATAGCCCGGCAGGCCAAGAGCGCCTTTCATTTCTTTTGTCCATTTTTTGCATCCTTTTTTGTAATATATCTGCGCGCCGCTGATTTGGTGGTTCTTGTAACCCACCACTTTCGCGACGAACTTTGTCTGATCGGCATTCGGGAGCCTCCCGGCAAACCACGCCCGGGCATTCATGAACGCGGCGCTTGATTCCAACATGCCCTCTCTCGTTTGCAGCCATTTTTGGACGTCCATTTTGAATATTTTATATCTGTATAATATAAAAGAATGGTTGTTCTTACAACTGTCACGCAAACGAACGGGGAAACTGTCTACTTTGACAAGCAAATCCCAAAAGTACATTTCATGAAACTAACATCTTGCAGTTTATTCAAAAGCTGGTATAATTTGAAAAACGAAGGTTCAGCGGCCTTAGGCGATGAAAAAAGAGATCCATCTGTATCTGTTAGTAAAATATCCCCAGGTCATTACACTTTAAAGAAATAAGCAAAAGAAATAGACGGCCAGTTCGCAAAATATCAATACCACCAACTGGAATCCGAAACAAATCAACCTGTTGGCCAGCTAGTAATCCTTAATTCTGGGGCAAAACCTATTACCCTTGATCGTGATTTAGCCAATTTGCTTGGTACTGGGCGGAACTTACAACTTATTGTAACGATGGTATGATGTCATAGGCCCTTCCGGCTTGCGCAGTACAATGAGATATATCCCGGATGTAGTTGTTGTTGTATTACGGCTAGTAATGGCGGGCTTTTATGAACTTTATTAAAACCGTTGTGTTATCATCGTTTGGTCTCGTTTAGACTACGCTACATGGTGCCAGAAGTGAAACACACATAGTATTGCCGCTCGTGACCTGGCCGAAAGCCAGCGTGGTGAGTTTTTTTGAAGTATTTTCTGTGAACTCTCCCGTCGATATTTCTGCACAAGTATTATGCCTAGCACGAGTGAAGAAGGTGGTGGCGCTTCGGGTACACAACCCTCGCTGATAACTGTTCCTGTGAATATACCGCTTCCAGGAAGGATGGATTTAAGCGGTGGAAATCTTCCTGTCAAATGGCAACGATTCTGTCGAGCGTGGTCAAAATACGAAATCGCGGCTCAGCTTAAAGACCCCGAAAACCCGGGAAGAAATAAGGAACGACGGGCAGCCACGTTGCTTACGTGCATCGGTTCTGATGCATTAGACGTAATTAATGCTATGGAGTCTGAGAACGAAGACCAAAGAAAAGACCCAGAAGTGATCTTAGAAAAGATGAAACAATACTGTCCGAGACCTATGAAAGGTGTGTGTTCAACCGTCGGGACCAAGAGTCAAATGAATCAGTTGATGCTTATGTCACCGCATTACGACATTAGCGACGATATGCAACTACGGGTCATTAACAGACTCACTTATTCGTGATAGAATGGTGGTGGGCATCAATGACAATTCTGCTCGTAAGAAGCTCCTGCAGACAAGAAAGCTAAATTTAGGACAATGTATAGACATCTGCAGATCTACGCAGACATCAGCAAGGCAGCTAGCTAAAGGAGATGAATCAAGAGGATGTCCGTTTCGTGAAGGAAGACAAAAGAAAAACAGCTGACAAAAAGAAGGCAAGGGTTCCAGAGAAGAACGAAAACGAGTCACAAGAACGCAAGTGCAAGTTTTGTTCCAGGCACCATCCTTTCACTAAGAAGAACTGCCCTGCATGGGGAACATCTTGCAAGAATTGTGGCAAGCCAAACCATTTTGCGGTGTGTTGCCAAGAATCTAAGAAGAAAGTGCTGTCTGCGGATTACACATCCGAAGATGAGGAGTATGAATATGTGGCTGAGATTGAAGTGAAATAGCAGGTTAATGCATTAGCCTCCAGTCGTCACCCTAACAAAATTTTTGCCACTCTACTGGTCAATGGAAACCAGGAAAAATTTCAGTTAGACAATGGATCAACAGTAAACATCATGACTGATGAGACAGTGTTAAAGCTCTGTGGCCAAAACGGCTTGAGTGAATTGGAAGAAACCTCCGTGACCCTGGTAATGTACAACCAGTCAGAGGTCAAACCCTTGGGCAAGAAGCGATTCAAAGTTGTCAACCCCAAGAACAATAAGAAATACAGCATTGAGTTTCATCTTGTTCGTGGTTATTGTAAATCCATTTTGGGCTTGAGGGCCAGCGAACACCTTCAGCTGCTAACAGTCAACAGCCAGAATATCCTTTCTGTTTAGTCAAGCGGTGTGGAGGAGAAAGGTCCCAAGGTGGAAGACTACATTTCGCAATACTCCGATGTGTTCACTGGAGCAGGCAAACTAGAAGGGCTACTCCACCTGGAGATAGACAAGAATGACCAGCCAGTCCAGCTACCTACACGGAAAGTCCCCATTGCCTCAGAGAGCCTCTAAAACAAGAACTGGACAGATTGTCAAATATTGGAGTTATTCGGAAGGTCGATACACCTACAAACTGGATTTCAGCACTGTTGGTCACAACAAAGAAAAATGGCAAAGTTAGACTGTGTATTGACCCGAAACCATTGAATGAAGCTTTACACAGAAATCATTACGCCTTACCTACAATAGATGATGTGCTGCCTCTGTTATCGAAGGCCCGTGCGTTCACAGTATTGGATGCGAAAAATGGGTTCTGGCACATACAGCTGGACGAGTTAAGCAGCTTTGCTACTACCTTTGGAACACCCTGGGGACACTTTCGGTGGCTTTGCTTGCCGTTTGGTGTATCCCTAGCTCCAGAGGAGTTTCAGAGGAGGATTGATATTGCACTTGAAGGCCTACCAGGGCAGAAGGCTATAGCAGACGGCATCCTGGTGTTCGGAGCAGGAGACACCGATGAGGAAGCACTCAGAGATCATGAAGTGTTCAAGCGTTGTCGGCAGAAGGGCATCAAGCTCAACTCAGAGAAGATACAGTTCAGAGAAAAACAAGTCAGCTACATGGGTCACATCATATCGTCAGAGGGTCTCCGGGCTGATCCAAACAAGCTGAAAGCCATCAATGAAATGCCGCCTCCTACGGACAAGAAAGGTGTCCAGAGAGTACTAGGCATGATAAATTACGTGCAGAAGTTTGCTCCCAACCTAGCAGATTTGGCCAAACCACTGAGAGAGCTTGTCAAAAAGGACAATAAGTTTGTCTGGGACAAAGACGTTCGTGGCCAGTGTCTAGAGCAAGTGAAGCAGGTTCTAACCCAGGCACCTGTGCTCAAGTTCTTCGACCCTCAAAAAAAGACCGTACTCCAGTGCGACGCCTCTATGAGTGGTCTTGACTTGAGGCGTGCTTGACGCGGGATGGAAACCCTGTTGCGTATGCCTCCAGGGCTCTGACGCCTACTGAGACTAACTGCGCTCAGATAGAAAGGGAACTATTAGCAATTTTCTTTGGAGTTGAGCGATTTGAGGGCTATGTCTATGGCAGAAAGACCTTTATTGACACTGATCACAAACCCCTGGAGTCTATTATGAAGAAAAGTCTATTGAGTGCACCAAAGCGATTGCAGAGAATGCTGTTGCGTCTACAGAAATTTGATTTAGAGGTTTCCTACAGAAAGGGTACACAGATGCACATGGCTGATCCACTAAGCCGAGCTTACCTTCCCCTGGTTAAACAAGACACAGTTGACACCCAGGAAGTATGGAATGTTGCTGACACAAGATCACCAACAGAGGTTGAGACTAAGTATATAGACATGGCAGAGTCTGTGCCCATTCGGAAACTAACCTTGCAGGAAATCAAAAGTGCCACTGAAGTTGATGCAGAGCTCCAGGCATTAGCTCTTATTATCACACAAGGTTGGCCAGAGAGATGGGTTGACGTACCCTCCCAGTTGCAGGTCTATTTTCCCTTCAGAGAAGAGTTGTCAATACAGGATGGTGTTGTGTTCAAAGGTGAGCGCATTGTAGTACCATCTAGCCTCAGGCAATGCATGATGGATAAAGTACATTGCAATCACCTGGGCATTCAGGGGTGCCTCAGGAGAGCCAAAGAAGCCTTCTACTGGCCAAGCATCTACAAGCAAATCACAGAATTCATCTCCAGGTGCAGTATTTGCAACAGCTACAAACCAGAGCAGCAAAAAGAACCTCTGAAATGTCACGAAATACCATGACAGAGCATCTCAGTAGACCTGTTCGAGCTCAATGGCACCCAGTACTTGACTACAATGGACCGCTATTCTAATTTCTTCGAGTTGGATATACTGACGTCCACGACAGCCAGAGCGGTTATTAACAAGCTGAAACCTCATCTGGCAAGATATGGTCTTCCAGACCGACTCACCACAGACAACGGCCCACAGTTCGACTGTGCTGAGTTTCGGAAGTTTGCAGCCGAATACCAGTTTGAACACGTTAAAACGTCTCCACGGTTTCCTTAATCCAACGGGAAGGCTGAGAATAGTGTCAAAATAGCAAAGAATATCTTGAAAAAAGCTGCTGATGCAAGCCATGACCCACACTTGTCTCTACTGGACTTCCGGAATACACCATCAGAAGGAATAGACAGCACCCCTGCACAGCGTGTCTTCTCGCGTAGAACCCGTACCGTACAACCCATGGCTAGCCACCTGTTTCAGCCAAAAGTCATTCCCGATGTACACCTGGATTTGCAACAGAGGCAACACAAGCAAGCGCTCCCCTTCAACAGGGGTGCTAAAGAGCTGCAACCGTTAAAAGATGGCGATGTGGTGCGGGTCCGAACGTTACCAGGTCATTCAAAATGGTTTAAAGCGCAAGTGAGTTGTCAGGAAACGCAACGCTCCTATTAAGTCCGCACAGAGGATGGTAGACTCTACCGCCGAAACCGTTCACATCTTTACAAAGTTCCTGAGAAATTTCAAGCGATGCCAGACGGAGACATAGCGGAATCGAAGGTCACTGCTCAAACTCTACTCCCCACCAGGAAACCTGCTGAGGAGACACTCTAGGTGCCCCCTGAACCTTCAGCGTTGCAATAACCAGATGTTTCGCAGCCAGATTTACAGCCAGCTTCGCCAAGTGTTCCCGCCCCTGTCTCTACCAGAAGTGGCAGGATTGTTAGGAGACCTGCTTACCTCAGGCATTTCACCACCTAGGAATCCAGTGTAAAGGCTTTTCAAACAGTTCTGAACAGTGAACACTGTTGGATTGCTTTGTTTAATCCTTGTCCTTCCGTTCATTGCCTACTTTACCGTCCCTTCATTACTTTGTTTTGTTTGTTCAAGAAGGGAGATGTATCCCGGATTTAGTTGTTGTTGTATTACGGCGAGTAATGGCGGGCTTTCATGAGCTTTATTAAAACCGTTGTGTTATCATCGTTTGGTCTCGTTTAGACTACGCTACACTTCTAACACACGTAAAGCGGATTACATGTCCAATGACATACTTCCTTCATTGTGATTTGATGGACAAAGATCAGAATTTGTTCAACGGCAAAAAGTCAGACGTCTTAGCACGGTTTGATGTCAGAGTTCAACCCCTTGAAAAATTTAGCTATAATTCTTCTCTTCAGCAGGTGTTGCATGACTGTTCAACTGACGCCTTTGTAAATAGTATCACTATTAGCGTCAGAGATGAAAACGGCGAACTCTTTGATCTGAATGGCTCCCTTTCTGGAAATTGAATTTGAATTAGAAATAAATTAAATTCCTTTTTATGCAATGTCGTCTGCGAATGTCTTGCCGTCCGCTCCTCCTGAACCTTCACCGCAGCCCCTCTACCCCCAACTGCAGCCCGACTTCCAGCTGTAGAAAATCAATGAGATTTCAATCGCTCTGAACAACGAGGTCACCCACTATCGAGTGGTTGCGAAAAAATATAAACGCGCGAAAAAGTTCGTTAACTGGAGCGCTGGCTGCTCTAGAGTGCTGTCAGCAGCTCTATCCAGCGTCAGCTTAGGATCAGCTTTGTCTGTGGTTGGCTTACCCGCCACAATTCCATTAGACGGCGTAGGGGGTTGTGCATTGCTCGCTACGGTCACTCTAGGTTATAATTTTTTTTTGATAGACTCAGTTGAGCATTTACCCAACTTATTGTTGTCATGTGTGTGTATTTGTGTGTGTGCATGTTCGTAGCGTAACCTTTCACATTTATTGATGTAACTGATTACAATATGGTCAATAAAGGTTGTAAAAAAAATCATGGTGTGAAATAACTACATACATTTTTATGTCTTTGTCTTATCAGAAGCATCACGTTGCCCGAGTAAGTGGGGATGCTCAAAAAACGCTGTGTGCATGGTCGATCCTTTCTTTCCTGATAGAAAACGTTGCGATTGTATTCCAAGCTTGCCGAAGAGAAACGCGGTTGGAAAGTGTGTAGGTGAGTGATTTCCTTACAGTGGGAAACTGCAGTGATAAGGTATCTATTTGTTGGTCTTGATGGCTCGGAAATTGGCGCTTTTCGAAGCGATTCCTCTAGAGGAGTACAAGGCCTGTGACAACATCTGACGGGGCTGCAGTACAGCAACATTCCACACTGAATTTTGTTTTTTTTTTTTCTTTCCAATTGGATAAACAGTGGCGATGTTGGGTGAAAGATCATGCTGAAGCAAAGAACAATAAAGGTTTTGGTGAACTGTAACACCCAGGACGTTTGAGAAACACAGCCCGGTTGGAGCCCTGGCCGGGGTCAACGCGCTGTGTCCTTGTCCTAGCTCAGAGTTACTTTCACAATGCATCCGGCTCTCCATCTAAGTAACGAGTAGTTACAGTTGAAATTAATGCTGGAAGTTCTTCTTGGTTGGGGTATGGGGGTAAGTGAGGGAGTAGAAATACTCCTAGTCAATGAGGACGCTTAATACTTCAAAAACCAAGATAAGCTCCAATGTGTATGGACCACTAGTTCCAGTGCAGAGTCCTCACTTAGTTTTCTCCACGTACCTTGGAATAATCGTTCAATATTCTTATTTGTTCTAGAATGCGTTAAGGATGCGGACTGCGTGAAGGACTATCTCTTATGCAAAGCAGAAAAGTGCACGTGCAAGGACACACTTGCAATGCAACGTAACGCACAATGCATGTGCAAGGACGGACTTGCAATGGGCCAAAACAAACCATGCGAACCTGGTAAGAACGTCACACAATGAACGCCATGAACAGAAACGTTATGATATCAATAGTAATGATACCACTGTTTTGTGGTAAATAAAACCCTCCACTAGGCTCAAAACAAACTCCAGCAGTTAGACTTGATGGGTCATTAAAACCACTCTATCATCTGATGCTATAATCGTAATATCAAAAAACTGCTCAATCATTGGTGAACACCTTTTTATCATTTTCGTGACGCAACAGGTTACCACAGCAACAGTATGATCTGCTAAAAGCACCCTTAATCACAGCTTTAGGGGATTATAATTCAAAAACGGCACTGTGAGATTTTTTACGTCATCAAATTTTAATAAGCATGATAAGACGCAACTTTTGACAAAGTGTTAAAAAAAAAAAACAGCACATAGCGTTCAGAGCCACCTTAAAGTTTTGAAGATTTAAGGTGGCTCTGAACCCTAAGTACAGCGGGTGGCATATCTCCAGCCAGGTCTGTCGCTGGCCTGTTGCTGACATGGGAAAGTACAGTATATGGTGGCAGATGGACCAAAGCAAGCTGGTCCGGGTATTTAAGCTCTCCAGCTTCAGACACGTTAACAATTCATTATGCACTCGCAAGTTACAAAACTTCACAAAGCCTGAAGATTCACAACTTTAAAAAAAAGTACGCTTTGATAATGAGGATGGAATTTGGCAGACGAAATTTTGTTCTGGGATGTTTTGCACAAATCTTGAACAGCGATAGGATTCTAGCTAAATAATTTCTCGTTCAGTTCACGCACTAAGTCAATAAACTCATGAAGTTCGCATTTGATTCTTGTAGGGCCTCTACATCCATGCCAAGCTGACAAAGATTGCGATTCTCGGGCGAAGTGTGACATAGGAAAGTGCTTTTGTCTCGGAAATAGCACCGGAAACGGGAAGTACTGCAGAGGTAATTATTATGTATCATTCAAATCTAAGGCCCGGTCTACACTACACTGGAGGAATTTGAAAACGGAGGCTTCAGTCTGAAAACGTTTGCTTTTCATGTACACTACGCCGAACGAGTTTTCAAACGCAACAATCACCGGTCATTTGGGTTTCTGTTTGCGCAAAACACGGACAGGGAAATCGCATGAAATCACTTATCGTGACACCATCGTTTTCGAAAAGCTCCTTTCTCAATTTTTTTTTTTTTTTTCTTTTTTTTTTATGTCCACTGGAAAACAAAAAGCCGGCGTATTCAATTCCTCCGGTTGGAAGAGCGTTTTCGAAAAGCTCAGTTTTCGTGACGGATTGCCCAGTATGTTAGCAGGTTTACATAGTCAAATGTCTCACTCGCTTCACATAGCGTCAAATGGCCCATTCCCTCTACCCGCCGGCAGGGAACCACATTGGTAGTGGTATTCATCAAAACAAATATTCAGTCCAAACTGATGAATACAGCTACTATGATTCCCTTCAGGCGTCCCCCCACAAGACTGTTTAAGAAAAAAGAATCACCCACAAGAAACAAAGAAAATCCAAAGAATACTTTTTTCATGTGGTACTGTAGTCCTGCTGTGTTTACATTTGAGCTTTTACCAAGGTAAACAGTTACTAAGGTCAAGTTTCTTAACCTTGGTACATTCGTCCAGTGTTTATACCTGGTCAAATAACTCAAGTTGATCTTTCAACAGTCGCGCGCGCTACATTATCAACGTCATGAAATTCGAACTTGGACGGGGATCCCACCGCAGCGGAACAGGAGCAAATTGAGGTGCCATCATTTTCATAGGCGAGGACCTCATTCCATAATATTGCGGCGACAATTCAGCTGCTTTATCATACCCAGAGTATGCATGGTTATATGCAGCATCCTCCCTGGTGGCAAAATATATCGACAATAATTACACAACAAAGGACCGAACTTTGTCTAGAGAAAGTTGTAAATAATACTGAGAATGAAAAATACAATGCTTTCTTTTACGTGACGGATTGTTCGCCGTAAGAAGATCGATCCAATCTTTCCACGTTATCTGCCATGATAACCTAGTCAAAACTGGAAAAGAAACGCTTTGCTTTGTCGGCAATTGTACAATCTGCTCACCGCGGGAAGTGATATATTACGCCGCCACAAGCGGATATATCTGTCATCTTGACCTTGGTTACCAACTGTAACCATGCCTGATCACAGGGTAATTACAACTTTTACCTTGGTTAAATTTCTTTTGTCTTTTGCGGCATTTACCAAAGTATCAGTTGGCGTTTACACACGGAAAATGTTTACCAAGGTAAGTAAACTCTGGTACCTCGGTAAACCGTTCAAGTCTAAACACAGCATTAGTTATCTTCTCACGCCTCCTTTTCTTTGTCTTTTCGTAGTCTCACTGCCATGCCCCGCGGAACACCAGTGTGATGAGAATTTTAAATGCGTTGTTGATCCCCTGATGCCAGACAAACCACATTGCGTATGTCTCGACGGTTTTAGAAAGACTGCCGACGGAATGTGCGTTGGTAAGTTGCCTGACAGAAACAATACTCAATAATACTGTGTTTGTTCGTAAGATAAAAAGGAAGCAGCTGAAAGGTCAATTTATTGAGAAACTCATACTCATGCTCAATTTTGCATTGGGGCTAGGAGCGAACTTGTAATTCCTCTTGCAAATTACCAAAAATATTCTGACCAGGAATTCCGAGAAATTGTTGTTGCCTCAAGTCAAGACCTCTTATCTCATATTCAATGACTTTTTTTTATCTGATTTGAAGAAAAAAATTGATTTTGATTACCCTTGAGTCTCAGATTCTAACAAATCACTTTGTCGTTTTCTTCAGAAATAACTGAGTGTTTCAGACAAGAAGGTCAGGATTGCGCCATTGATCAAATTTGCAGCAAAGTCTCTAACGGTTCTTATGACTGCATTTGCCACAAAGGTTATGAAATGATCACTTCAGGAGGAAACAGCACATGCCAAGGTAACAATTTACAGTCAAGGTTAATAAATTAGCATGGGGAGAAGTAACTCAGCGTGAATATTTTTGACATTTTTCCAATGATTTAATGACAGCTTGGCAAGATATATTCTCAAACTCAGTAATAACTCATCATGTTTCAACAAAGGAAATCATGACTGTGACAGTGTTTGGATATCTGATGTTAATTAGCATAGATTTTTATGATTTTATTTCTCCATTTTCTCCTTAGTTTTAGTTTCGATTAAGAAGATACATCAAACACTCGAGGCAGTGTTTCATCGGCTATCTAAACACCCAGAATTTCGTCAAAAATACTCCCCTGCGCGCCGCATTTTTAACTCTCTTCTAGGAGTTTCGAAATGTGGCCAAATACGGTCTTTTGTACTTGATTTAGTACTAAACACGATATTTGTTTTCTGTTGACACAGATGCTGATGAATGCAGCGATCCAGAAAAATGTCCAGCAAACTCTGTCTGTGTAAACTCCGAAGGTAGTTACGACTGTGAATGCAGTGAGGGGTACACGAGGAATGACAATGGCGTCTGCCAGGGTAAGTGAATGTGTTTCACTTTAATGATCCCCTTCACTATTCTAGCTGCTGCAGATTATTAAATAAAAGTTCAAAGAAACACTTACCGACAGTTTGCTGCAAGGAAAAGCATTTGGAAAATTAAACACAAGTTAATTTGGTCCTATTGTCTAGAGGATAAAGAAAAGAAATCGAGTCATCAAAATGCTACTTCAGACGACGTGATCATGTGTTTCTTCCCCGCCGAAAAAAACGAAATCACCACAAAATCAAATTTTACTTCAAAACAGTGAAGAAACAGGCTCTCCACGAATATGCCTCTGCCCATCCCATAAATCTATTTAGTTTGTTTTAAAAAAGTCAATCACAATTGTTAAGTTTTGGGAGTTTTGTAAAAGAGAATTTTCGGATGACGTCACGGCAGCCATATTGATGTCCCAAAACAACGAAACGGCGGCCATGTTAGTGTTCCAACCAATCCTGTGGGAGTTGAACTCTTTAATTAGGTAAACACCTTCATTTCCTCCAACAAATTTAAATTTGCATGGCTGCTAGCCGCTTGAGTGAAAACGCTCTGATTTTCATTGCAGATGTGGATGAATGCTCTGAAATTGCGAGTCCATGCGGTGCCGCGGAGAAATGTGTGAACGTGCCGGGAAAGTTCTCTTGCGAGTGTGAACAGGGATACTCTAAGAAGGACGGAGCATGCGTAGAGGGTAAGCTTTTGATGAAATAATCCTTGATTTGCACCTTGAAGGAATCGCAAGACCATAGACGAACACAAGCTTGTTATTCCGCGAATATGCTGTTTTGATATTCGCTTGAATATATACTGGATTAAAGCTTTCTTAATTCATTGCATGGATCGCTGTGCGCTGTTGAACCCCTGCCAACATAATGCCTGTGGTGAAGTTTTTCCTGCCAGACTGACAATTACATAAGCTCTTGGGAGGACACTTAAGCTCTAAGTTAATATTCGTTTTGCAATTAAATTTCCTTAAATGTTTCTTAGACGAATGCAACTGCAAAAAACATGAAGTATGCTCTGAAGGAAAGTGTAAATGCAAGAAGGCATACAAGAAGAACAAAAAGGGACACTGCGTTTCTCGAATCAGTAAGTTGTGTATGGTAATAGGGAGCTTAAGAAATAAATAAATAAATAAATAAATAAAGTGTCTTTATTGTTCAAAAGATAAAATTACATATCTTGTGTTACATTTAAAAATAATAATGTTAATGGGCTACAATATGTCTCTAAATAAGATAGATATTTACATGGAAACAAATACAAAAATCGAATACAAAAAGTACACTATTTACAAAGTTACATTGTACTTAAAAACTATCCTATTAAAGAATGTATTCTTGAAACGGTCCGAGTGAATGTCGGGCATTGCGGAAGATTTATTCCTTAAGTTGTATCTTGTAATCTTAGTCTCAGGGAAATTAGCTCTAAGTGGGTGGTTTGGGATATTAGAAACCTTCCTACAAATTCTATAATCTTGCACCTTAAGTAATTCACCTATCTCTAATTTCTTGGATATATAACTGCGTTTAAAGCATCGATCTAAAAACTGCTGGGCTATAGTTAGCTCTGATTCGGAGGCACCATACACAGATAGAGCGTAAGTAATATTAGGTAAAACTATGGAAGAGAATAAATGGTCTACGTCTGCTTGGCTACATCCTTCTTTTCGGAGGCATCTGATGACATACAAGCATTTATTTGCTTTATATAACTTTTCTTTAAGATGAGTGCTGAATTTGCAGTTCGGCTGAAATGTGAGACCTAGAATGGTTACTGTACTAGTCTGTGGTATGCCTAAAATACTATTGTATACCTCGGCAGTGTGTCGTTTTTTATACATAATAAGCTCTTTACATTTTGTAGAATTCGAATTCATTCTATTTTGGCCCGCCCACCGTATAAACTGATTTATTAAGTCTGCAGAGTGATCTATATCATCATATACCGGAGTAATAATCGTACAGTCATCAGCATATTTAAAACCAAGTGCCTCGTTCCCTAATTTAATCTCCAGATCGTTAAGAAATATATTGAACAAATAAGGTCCTGAAACACTACCCTGGGTTGTGCCTTTGTTTACTGATTTCCAATTACAAACGGAACTGCCGAAAATAACTCTTTGTTTTCTATCTCGCAAAAATCCTAACCACCAGTTTATAATATACGGGTTAAGCAGTAGACTCTTAAGTTTCTCAGCAAGGAGTTTATGGCTCACAGAGTCAAAGGCCTTACTAAAATCCATCGCGAACAACCGCACTGCCTTACATTTCACTGCACTGCCTTACAAATGAAGACGGCGACGCTAAGGACAACGGCCGGATTTATATTTTACTTTTAAATTTTGCACTTATTTGGAGCTGTTCTGTACGCCGAGTGGTCTAACTTCCCTCCTCAAACTAAAGATGTAACGCCAGCGATCAATTCCAGAACAGAGTACGAAAAATTTGCCATCGTGGCTCAATTTCTTAAAAAAAAATTCGCAAAACTTGGTAGTTTCACGTTGTTGTTTTGAAGAGGCAGGTTAAAGATTTGTAATGGCCGTGCACAGCCATTCCTTTGGTCAATAGACGTTTTGTTTGGTGATGTTCTCGTTGCTGTTTCCGTCGCGGCTTTTTTAAGCTCCCATATTGCACAAAACAATAGAGATGTTTACTACACTCATCTCTGACTGTATTGAGCGACACGCTCCACTGACACGCACAAAGGTCACACGGCCACCAGCTCCCTGGTTACATGATGAGGAAATTGTAGGTCTTCAAAATCAGAGAAATGTACTAAGACACAAGGCACACTCGTTAAAAACACCCGATGCCTGGTAAGCTTTTCGCGACGTCCGTAATCGTCTGAAAACAACGATCAAAGAGGCGAAACGATCGTTCATCAATACGGCATTATCATCAACGAAACCGAAAGAGGTCTGGCGTATCATACACCGTATTTTGAACCCATGTCCACAGCCTTTACGTCTGGATGTCAATGAGCTTAACAAGTATTTTGCAGAAGTTGCCCAACGCACCACCGGAAATGCAGGTGTTGACGCAAAAGAAGACCTACTGAACTTTGTTGATAGCTTGCAGCCATGCCTGATGGGGGAAAGATCATTCACTTTGCGCCACGTTAAATATGAAGAGGTCCTCAAGGAAATCAAATTAATTCGTTCCGATACATCGACAGGACCTGACCAAATACCAGTTAAGTTCCTAAAGCCTGTAGCCGACCTGATTGCAGGACCTTTGACAGACGTGATAAATTCCTGTATTGCCACATCAACATTTCCCGACGCTTGGAAAGTTGCGAGGATAACCCCAATCCCTAAGACCAGTGGCTCTACCTTCAGTGTATCAGACATGAGACCGATATCAATACTTCCGGTCCTTTCAAAAGTTTTTGAAAGACTCGTACACCACCAAGTCATCGATTACATTGATTCTCACTGCCTGTTAAAAGAGAATATCTCAGGCTTCAGGAAAGGACACTCAACGACTACTGTTCTATTAGGGATCAGAGATGACATTATTCGCGCCATGAAGCGAGGAGAAGTTACCCTCATGGTACTAGCCGATTTCTCTAAGGCGTTTGATACCATCAAGTACAAGACTGTTCTTGAAAAGCTCAGCCTGTTGGGCTTTTCCAAGGAATATCTTAAATGGACGATCCAATATCTTACAGGAAGGAAACACTTTGTGCAAGTCGACGACAAAACGTCAGAGCTTTGTAGGGTGAGTTTCGGCGTACCTCAAGGTTCTATCATGGGGCCACTCATTTTCAATCTCTACGTGGCTGACCTTCAGTCATATGTACGCGGAGTTAAATGTCATCAATATGCTGATGATACCACATTGTACACACAGTGCAAACCAGCAGATCTTCAATCAACTCTAACTGAACTTTCTGCAAGTATAGGCAAATTGGAAGCGTGGTCACGTGAAGCAAACTTAGTCATTAATCCTTCCAAGACTAAGCTGATGTTATTATCTACTCCGCAGTTATCAAAGGTCCATCATTTAAACACTGAAAAGTTCGACATCACAATCAACAGCATCCCCTTGGAACGAGTGACCACCACTAAATTATTGGGGTCTCACATCCATGAGCATCTGAACTGGGAAGGAAATGTCAGACAAGTAGCAGCGTCCTGCTATGCTACTCTAACAACCTTAAGGAAGTTAAAGAACATCCTGCCTTTCCATATCAAAAAGAATTTGGCACAGGCACTGGTTCTAAGCAAGCTATATTATAATGACATAGTATACCACTCACTCCCAGATTATTTAATGAAACGTCTCCAGAGAGTACAAAAGGCTACAGCTAGTTTTGTGCTTGGTAGATTTGTGTCATCCGAAGACATCCTTACGAAACTCAAATGGCTTCCCGTAAAGGAACAACGCGAATGGAACCTACTTAAGGCAACTCACAAAGCCCTTCACAACCCATATTGGCCAAGTTATCTGAAACTTAATGTATTTCAACACGAAAGATGCTTAAGATCTAGTAACAGCATTCAGTTAGAGAGATCTTTAATTAATAATACTCTACAGGACCAGACTGCACGTTTATTTAACACGTTGTCCAGCAACGTGAGGTGCTGCCAAGACTATATTAAATTTTGTAAAGACACCAAAAACATTATTTTTAAGAGAGCTTTAGAACACCTGGCATAATTTTAATTATTTATTTATTCATTTATTTATTTTAGCATATCTTAAAACACAATTTTATCTCGTTTACATATAGATATAAATTCTTAAAATTCTTAGATATCTTTTTAATTGTAAATTTAGTTAGCATCGGGCAGGCGAAGAGCCACCCTGTGGATATACTGCCCGAAATGCCATTATTATTATTATTATTATTATTATTATTATTATTATTATTATTATTATTATTACAAAACTGAGAACGTAGGAAACTTGAAACAAACAGTACTAGTCTGAATTCTTTATGTCATATCTCACAATCATTCCAGTAAAATCCAATATACCTGTCAACTCTAAAGAAAATCGTTCCCATCATTCTCTCCGGTAAAGTTAAAGGCCTGTTAGACCGCTGTGCTCTTTAACAGACCATTTAAATCAACACCATAGACGGGTTTTGTGACAACATTTAGCCAGACAATATTTGATAACCACTGAATTTGACTGTGAAAGTAAATAGCATGTGATTTTGTCGAACATCGCTTCTATTTCAAAATCATTATATATACATTTAGTCAATGAAACGAATTCTAAACCCGTTATCGATCAATAAATCATGAAGGCAACTCTTGTGGTCTTTTAATTTGTCACAACCATGGATGCTTACATTTAAGAAATGCTAAAAAACGCTTTGTGTTTACACAAATTGAGGCCTGGTCTTAAGATTATGTGAAATTTTTTGTTGTAATGCTCTATTCGGACACCGGGTTAATAAGAATTAAGATGAGTTATAAAATTTTACATGCAAGTGAATATATGAAAGATCATATATTTGAACTATGGAGATAGATATGAAGACATCAATGATCATCGCGGTTAAATACACACCTCCCAGTCGGCTTGAAAGTTCAGTTGTTAGAGCGCTGTACCGGTATCGCAGAGGTCATGGGTTCGAATCCCGTTCAGGCCTAAAGTCTTTTTAGGCTTTAATTTCATAACTGCTTAAGTTGCGTATATAGCTGAGATGATCATTAATGTCCCCAAAATGTTCCATGTCTGATTTTCGTTTTCTTTTTCCTTATTTCGGTGAAGGTCTCCGAGGAGGCTCGACCGACGTCAGCGGCTACCTAAGCACCTTTTTTCTTGGTGTGCTTGGGAGCCTGGTCCTCTCAGCATAAATGGAACCGCGCCTACTGCTTGCTTAGCTGTTGCCTACCGGAATCTTTTAAATTTGTATTATCTGTAAACTTATCACAAGTAAGAGTCTTTACACACTTAATTTGATTATTTATGAGCTGAACTTCAGCGAATCAATTAAAACCTGGTTTGATGTCATAAACGACTTGTAAGGCCCACAAATTTCTGGAATACTTGTTTAAGCTCATAACAGGAAAAACACTATTTATTTTTAAGACAAAACTTCAGAAGAGAAGACTTGTATATCACAAATTTCTGAAATTTCTGTTTGGTTCATGAACGATATGGAAATGTTTTACACTGTAAACTGTAATTATTATACTGTTTGTTTACCAATATTTTCTTGGCTGCAAATAAATACGCTTTGCCTTGCTATGCAAATATGTTTTTGTCTCTCAATTCTCTGTTTGACTTTTAGCGTAATGCAAGCATACCATGAGTTGTTGTTTTTTTTTGTCTACGATTTTAGTGGACAACCTCTCTTGTACCTGTCTTGTTTGTTTAAAGCAACCTTGAATCTCGCGGAGGACAAAATTGAATCACTTCAACACAAAATCTTGCCCTAGACCTCGCACAAAATTGTGCGGAGAGAAGTCTGTGAAAACATGCTGCCCTGCGCAATTTCAACTCAATTGTTATTAGGAAGTCTAATATTCTCTTATAATTTTGTTTCCAAATAATATTACGACAACACCGTGGCTGATAAATTCAAAAGTGGTGAAAATTAAGCTCTGTCATATGGTAGCATGTTACTGTATGAAGTTTGCCACGAGTATGGGACTCCCCGATAAGATGGTGGAGTCCTTGAAGCCTCATGGGATAGACGCATCAGAGCTCAAATGTTTCGAATAAGCGCCACATTGTTGTTTAGGGGTGTAGTGATTACTTCACAGATGTGTTTGATTTGACACAAATACATTTGTACTCATATGCTTAGTGCTATTTACATGGCGGTGTACTACACGGTACTAAAAAACTATTTTATGTAAAGGCTGCTCGACTTTCAACCGTGAAAAGGAATCTCTTAGCAAGATTTGCTGATTAAGATTAGCCTCTGAATAACCAAAGCGCAAGGGCCGTCCGACATTTTGACCTTTTCTGCAGCGTTCGTTATCTCGAACGGTGATTCGGTCTACATTCCTCAGCGGGAAAATAATTCGGGAAAGGAGTGCGGGCTCCTTTTCCGAACAGCGGCTGGCAAATCGAGCCTAATTTCTCCTGCTTACACTGAATGTGACTGTAGTCGCTGTTCTCTTGCATGGGAAGAGAGTTTAACGTGAAACGTCATCTTAACAAGTAATGCGAGTGTGGAATGTGGATCTGATGGAATGCTTTAAGTAGCTTTTCTACGGTGAGGCTTACCGCCCACGATGATCCGTCACGAAAACGGAGCTTTTCGAAAACGCTCTTCAAACAGGAGGAATTTGAAAACGCCGGCTTGCGTTTCAGTGTTAACGGAAAACATTTCAAACACGATGACATCACGATGATCATGTGACATCCCTGCCCGAGTTTTCAAGCCCCCCCCCCCCCCCCCCCAGGCGTGGTGAGGACGAGGCTTCAGGCTCTCACTTTCTTTCTCTTCGCAGTAGGTTTCATGCTTACTTCTAGGGGACCGTTCATTAAAAAAAACATAGGGGTGGGCTGAGGGAAAATTAAGCAATATTTTAAAAAATGTCCCTGCCACCCCCTCCATGGACTGTAACTTTTTTCAAGGCCCCTTCCCCTCAATTTCTTTACATGTTTCCGAGCCCCCCACCCCCACCCCCACCCCGATTTGTCCTGCTGGGGGGGGGGGGGGCGATAAGTCGAGACTTCTAAAAATAAGTAAGTTTTATTTTTTAACGGATGTTTAGCGTATTAAAAATGGAATTATTTTAAATCACGCGCGAGTCCATTTGTTTTGTCTTCTAAGTGACATCGATTGTGAAAAGCCTGTTAATGCCAAATGCTCATAACGAGAAAATAAAGTTTTGGAATGAGGTGCTTTGTGAGCTGTTCAACTCACTGTATGGCTATCTGCCTCCTCATGAATTCAAAAACTATGTGATTAGTCAGCGCTGAATTCGTTGGAAAGTATGTCGAGATGTCAGATTAATGCAATTTATTAAATCCATTTTGAAATCACTGGTGATCCTTGCAATCTGATTGGCTCTCAGTGGTGCGATTTATTCACAAATCGCACCATTTTTTGCTCTAAATCGCATCTTTTTCTCAGCCAATGAGAATGGTACAGTAAAACAAAACAAGAAATCAGATTTCAAGATCAGTTTAAAGTAATCAATAAAATTTCAGGAAAATGAAAGGCACAAAGCCATTGTGTGGAGAATTTTACAACTACTATTGCCAAAACTTTGTTGTTATTGTAGTTTTTTTCTAAAAAAAATTGACGAATTTAATTAATTACAGTTTCTGAATGACGATTATGAGCTCCTTCAGGCTGAAGACCTACTTTAATGGAAGTTTCCAACTTTCAGTGTCCATTTTGACGAATATTTTGGTGATTTTTCTTCAACATCTGCTCAAGATCCGTATGACAACGAGTCCAGTAAAACATAAACAAACGAAAACCACACAACAACAAATTCAGAGCCATGTCAAGAAGGTAGATGTTTCCAGGTTTTCGGTAGTTTCAAACGAAGCAACAAAACAGCTCAACTCTGTCGCTGTGAATAAACATAGTCAAACTGTACGCCACACTGCGCAAAATAGTGAATGAACGAACGTCTTACGAAGCCGGTGCCAGTCCCGCCATCTTGGATATATCTTAAAAACAAATGGCGCCGCAAGAACTTGACAAGGTCCTGAGTATTGAGTCCTACGCCGAGGTCACAAAAAGAAACGGAGATGATAACGAGCTGGACTCCCTTAAAATCATGCCATTGAACGGTATTTAAAAGAAAAAAAACGTACTATCCACTGGGCATCGTGCTCTCGAGGGAGTTTCACAACTCAAAAGAAATCAATCGCAGAATTACACAGGATATGCACCATTAAATTCCTTCTCCAAGGAAAATGAAAAGTCTCAGCCTCAACAACAGAAGAAAGGAAGGCCTTCCATAATTGATTCAGAAGACGAGAATTGAACGTTTACACCTCAAGTAAACTATTTTCGTTCTGACTTCAGAACTGTTTGTTTCTTTGTCATGCTCGAATGCGTTTTCATCACATGACATCGTTTTGCATACTAAATGAGACGTAAAGGCGTTTCCGGTTACGCTTTTTTTAACAAACCGGCTACTGGAACAATATACCAAAAATCTATAATTTAAGGCGAAAATAGTGCGATTTCAAAATGGATCTAATAAAGTGGCAATTGAACTTCGTGTCGTGCAATTTTGGTCTGAAATCATACTTGTGATTTCAAATCGAACTTGCGCTGCGCGCTCGTTCGATTTTGAAATCACTCGTATGATTTCAGACCAAATTGCACTCCACTCAGTTCAATTACCATTATGAATTATTTTACAATAACTGTCTAATTTCTCGCGCGCTAATTGGCGCATTCTTATCATCAATAAGAGTACAGACGGATAAAATTTTAATTTATGCAAGCTTTCAAATTCAATTTTCAGCTGTCAAACTGTCAAAGTTTTAGCCAATGAGAATTTAGGGACTTTCTTAAGCAGCCAATCAAAAAGCGAGAAAAGCTACTAACAGTGTTCGCGTCATTTTGAAAAAAAATCCACTTATCTTTGTTTACGGCAAGTTTACGATGTCTTTTTCCCTCATTTATTTCTGGCATTTGACCATTTTGGGGTCTTGTTATTGTAAAAAACAAATTGACGTCAGTTTTTTATGCGTCTGTCCTCTTATTGATGATAAATTTCGCCATGACATTGTCAAAGTTTACCGCGGAACCACTTGCCGGCGGCTCGTGGTTCCACAGCCACTCTGACAATGTTATGACGCAATTTATCATCAATGAGAGGACAGACGCATAAAAAACTGACGTCAATTTGTTAGTTGACTGAGCTTCGAGGGCTGTCAAAACAGTTTTGGGTTGTTTGTGATTCATATTTTATCAAAACTGGACAAAATTTTTATGTGAAAGAACTGTACCATCTAGCATTACAACTTGGAGTCTAGCTACGATTTAGACGGCTGCATTTCGATGTGCGGGTCGCTAGTCGAGATCGGCACGTTTTAACTTAGGCCAGGAAATTTGTATTAGCGAAAAAAAGTTGGGGGGGGGTGGTTAATGACATTTTAATTTCTACTACCAGGACAAGAGGTGCTTTAGCAAGTAAGTTGGAGATCTAAGTTTAATTTTCAGACTTCAATCAACTGTTAAGTCGTTTAAAAACAAGGCTACGAACCTCCTAACGAAAGAGCGACTATTAGCAGTTTAAAAAAAATCTGACAACATCGCGCAGCATAGAGCCGGATGAACAATCAGAGGAAGAACTCCTACCTTTTAGGCGAGAACACAACGCTTTGCCTGAACAAAACCATACAATATCATGCAACACGCAAAACAGTCGACATACAAAAAGCTCGATGAAGTTGATGCAAGAAACATAAGCAAGTCTCTCTAACACAAACTTATAGATAAATACCCGGGCCTGGTGTAACAACATAAAATGCAAGTAACCAACATATTTACGGAATATTTCAACCTTTTTCCCTCCAGAGCTAACATTTAAAGAGCTTAAAGCATATCTTGCGATATAAATGAGCCGAAAAAACAAGTATATGGCGAAAGACAGAAGTGTCAATAAGCTACACGCAGATAACAGCGGAAACCGCAGACCCATGAGTGTAACGGCTCTACTCTGGTGAAATGTCCCCTTATTAACACAGCATTAAGTGCCCTTCAGAAACAAGTGTGAAGCTAAAAAGGTCGCGAGCTAGACCAAAATCAAGAACGGCAAATATACTAATGTCAAGAAGCGTAGAAGTCCGGCCAAGTACGGTCTGTCATCCTCGTTTTACACTGGCACTTAAAGCATTTTTTTTTTAAATCAGCCAAAGGACTGAAAGAAATGGCGTAGAAATGGAGGAAATAAAAAAAAAATGGTCAAAAATTTTCCAACTGCTCATATCAACCTGAATGAAAAACTTAAGACACACTCCATAATTTCAGAACGGTTTCCGCTAAAAAAAAATTGGTTCCTTTTTTTTTTGTATATATTGATCAATGCAGGTATATATGTAGTCGAAATTTCCGAAATCTGCAGGACGATTAATATAAAGACTATTCTACAAGCGACGAGTCATTGTTCCATGCTAAATCTGCAGTTGCCACTTTGTACGATACTCTGCCAAAAGAAATGCGGTCAGCGAATCAGCAGGAGCAGTGTCATTTTTGAAAAGATCGAGGCGGTTAAGATAGAGGCCGTAAAGCATCTTGATTTTGCGTCACAATGCCTTGAAACAGTCAAAGCGATCGGAAAGAAATACACGGACGATTCCGTGTACTGAGCGGTAAGAGGCTCATAATGGGGGTTTAGTCTGACGGACGGTAAAAAAATTCGCTTTTTGACGGTGTACAGTAAGCCCTTTGATTTTTAAACTATGACGTCGCTTTCCTTACAACAAAACGTCAGCAAGCTAAATATCAGAGTGTATTATACAGCAGATTGTCGTGTTTCCCCTTATTGTTCTATTTGGCAGCTGCAAGAAGGATTGCTATTCTAAAAATCAAGTCTTTACTCTATGGTCTCACAAGTGATAGGGCATTTTATCATTGCGCGAGAGTGTCTGTCAGTTTCTAATGAGTTGCATCAATTTATGTGTGCAAACTATTCTTAATTTTTACGATATTTTGCGCATCTTTTTCAAATGATTTCTTATAATTTGGATTCTGCTATGTAATTTCAGTTGTACGCGGCCGTAACAAGACACACAAACGCTTAGTTAACTCTAACAATGTGGTGAGGTTCCATGCCTCGTTTGCATTTCTTTAAACTTAACAGTACAGTAAACTGAACGGTAAGCTGAGAAATATACTCGCTTCAAAGAGCTTGAGAGGTCGACTGTTTGATCTTCAAAAGGATTGAAAAATAGCCCATTACAAAGCTACTAACGCATCCCGTTGATCCTTACAAGTTATTTTAATAACTTGTATATCAACCGATTCGAAAAGGACTCACTGTAACTTTCTACGAAAAATGGCAATTTCTCCGGGTGAATTTAAAAAGCTCTAGTGTCTCTTTTTTCAATTTTGTTCAAAGAGTGGCTGTACTCGATATTTTTTTTCTTACCACTGCGTCGGTATCACTGTCGACAAAAACAGACGAGTCCAAGAGAACTTTTAGTAAACAATTAAAACTTGAGGCTGGAAAGGGGAAAATAGACCGCGCACGATGGGGGAGGGGAAAGGTCCTGGGAGAGAACTCTATTGTAACCTCTAAAACTCCGTCTTTCTTCAGTGTCCTGTATATCTCGTTCGGCTGTCGTGTGCTCAAATCAGGGTACTGCTGTGTAGTATAATCCGCCAGATATTTTCGTTCGCACGTAATTGGTCTACACAAGTCACGTAACTGAATATGTCCCAGTTAAAATAAAAACAAGACAATGGATGAAAAGGAAATGATTCTTTTTAGATAGCTCTGTGTAGCACAATCTTTAAATTCCAGCTGTTCTTTAAGCTTTTTGGACAGATTATTTCCAAACACAAATTCCAATTCTACCAGAGGACCCACATGAAAATCAGGTAAGGCTGACGTGGCTTTCTCTCTAAATATTGTAATTTATTTATCTATTTAAAAAAAACTTTAGTATCTCATAATACTCAACAAATAGTTCTCATAGTTAATAATCAACAAAAAATTAGGTACCAGGCCTCCTAGCTCCAGGCTCCTTTTCCAATTTTATTACTTGTGTTTATTTCCTTTTCCGACCGATCGACCCAAAATCAGAAAACGCATTCGACAATAAACGAAAAAAAGGGGGGGATGGCCTAACACAAATAGCAGCAGTGCGTAAATCAGACAGGTTTGCATTCTCTGATGCAAATTTTTGGACATATACCAAAATCATATCGGGAGTCACGGGCTCCCTTTTAACTACCGGTGTAGAAAAGTTTCTCTTGGCCGAGTCTAGGATACCTTTCACAAGACTAGAATCACAAGGATTAGATAATCCATAAAGATCATGCGCCCAGCGGATACCGTAAAGAGCACCTTCTAAAACCGAATATAATGAATTACTTTGAAGTAAAAACTCTAAGTAAGTAGCAACGGACAAATAATTAGACGGAAGAACACTAATTTCCTTAAAACTAGCAGCCAAAACCCTAAACTTTTCAAAAGCCCTAGAATAGCGCTCAAAAGTGGAATCCGCTTTTGCTCCTATACAACCTAAAGGTAAACAACTTGCTAAGCGGCTAAGCTCAGGATCCGTAAAACGACCCTCAAAAGTTGACAGGGCTAAGGCACCTTGTAATAAACAAACAAAAGGAAAAATAAGTACAAAACCAATAGGTGCAAACTAATAAGTTACAAAACACATAAAAGGTCCCAGGGGACCAAACAGTCCCATTGGACCAAAAAATATCAGCTAACATCCAAACTGTCAACAGGCCAGTAGCACAAAAACAGAAAATGAAAAAACTTCACAGTCCCAGTGGACCAACAGCATAAAATATTGTCCTAGTCCCAGTGGACTTGCAACGTCTTGGTACTGTACATGTCCAGTTTCAAGAACAACACTGGAGTACTAAAAGAAGAGGAACCAAAACAAGTCTCTTTGTTACATAAGCTCCATGCACAAAAACATCTCTGCTATTCTGGACAAACAAAAAATCTACAACAAAACTCTTATATGCGCCGTTTCGCTGAATAAGATAAGGCCAGGAAAGTGAAGAAGGCCAAAACGGGACGACCAAAACACCACGAGACTGGCAATTGAGAAAACGTGTAAGAAGGCGCGGAATTAAATTCGCGAGGAAACAAGCCAGCAGTTTTCCCCACCCCAGTCAAAGGCTATAGCATCGACACCCAAACTCCTTGGTTGAAAAATCAAAGAATAAAACCTAGGGACTTTAGCATTGACAGAATTGGCAAAACAGTCAACAATAAATGAAAAGAAGAAGCCAAGCTTCATCTTTGCGTTGTTCTCGGGCCTACAGGGGAACGGCAACTCGGAGGAACGTGGCGGTCTGCTCCGCGCTGTGGACACGAGCACGTAGCGTCGAGGGCAAGGGTGGGTACTGGACAACCCTCGTTGAAGGCCTGCATGGCGTTGATTTCGGGTAAGGCGCGGGAAGCGCGCGGCTGTTGGTCAAAGGTCTCTCTTTCAGGTGGGGTGCCAGTGGGGTCGCCAAGGGATGGGAAAGTGCGCGGCAGAAGTCCAAGGTTGGGTAGCGAGTCGTAAGAGAAGTACATATCTTTGAACGAGCGGCTCACATAAACCATGGAGTGGAATTACGTAATCTCGCCGCTGCCGGACTGTGTGGTGAGCTTGGCAAAGAACGCTCCCTCTATCGATATGGGCGAGTGGTTGGCTGCTGATAGGCTGAGGCTTATGGGGTGGAGTTCGTCGTGAGAGAAACCGCAGGCTATGAAATCGAACAGTGACCGCAAGTCCGATTGTGCGCCAGTGTCGGCTATTGCAGATACTTCGGCATAGAGGTCTGAGGAAGTTTTGTCGGTGCCACTGCCGGTCCTGCCTGGCAGGGAGAGGGATATAGTGACTGGGACCCTAGGGTGATCTCGTAAGCGAGCCCATTTCCACTCCCCCTTGAAGAAGATGTGGTGATCCAAACGCACTGCTGATGGTTTCGTGACGGTGACGTGTGTGGTCGTGTTCCGGTTTTGGCGACGTCTTCGGGGGGCTCAGGGGTATCGGGCACTCTTGGTCTGAAATGCTGCTATTTGTGAGATCGGCTCTGTTTCTGTGGTGTGGACCCCTGGGGTCTGGGGCGGGCGCTGTGGAGGCAAGCGCTGCTGACGTTTCTTACGGCGATTGGCCCTGTAGCATATGATGCACATTTGATGGGGTTTCTCGTTTTAGCCTCACGCCCCTTCCGTGAAGACCTTAAAGGCGTTATGACAGCCGGGGCATGTCACTTCCTTCGCCCGATCCGCTTGAGAGGGAGTGGAGACAGGGTTAGGTGGCAATTTCTTTTGCTTCTGGAAGGAAGAGACAGCGGATAGTGAGGGGGAGCGAAGGGTGTTACTGGCCATCTCTTTGGTTTCCACTAACGCGATAACCTCGTTTATCGGTTTCGCGAGTATTCCAGCTATGCCCAGCACTTCCCTCCTGATGTCGGTGTCGTAAAGGCCGGTCAGGATGACGACACGGATGACGTGGTCAGTGTAGTCGACCGAAGCGCCACAGGTGCTCGTAGTGGTATAGGAACAAGTTTCTGCTTTCCCCCGTACTTTAGCTGTGATGGTCCGGAAAGGCTCGTCACGTTCTTGCCGTAGCTGGAGAAGCTCTGTACGTAGCACGCAAGTGGCGACTGGGATTACCGCTAAGGAGCGCATGGCGGCTAGCAGTTGGGACAGGGTCTCAGAAGCTGCATTAGGATTGGCTTTGGGAACGCTGTCCCCAAGTTCAGTTCCGGGGCACTGGAATAGCTGGGAGGGCGCCGAGACGTCGTCGATGCCTGAACCTGACCGGAAAACCTCCCAGCGTCTCGTGAAGACGTTCCACTCTTCTATTGTGACTCCAACGTCGACCTTGGGCCGCTCGAGATTTGGGCCTCGGGTTGCTGTAGATGCGGGGGTAGCGTCTGCGACGGTAGGCGCCGGATTGTGGTGGGCCAGGTCGTGATTAGTGAGAAGAACAATTGCCAATGCTTCAGAGACATCGTCTGTTGTGAATGTGCAGTCGGGTAAGGAGCATTCGATGACAACCATGACAACGAAACCAGCTGTTTCATGAAGCGAACTCCTCGGTTGACTTTGTTTTAGTTACAACGATAAAACAGTTCTATACAGTACAGGTACGCTAAATGACAAGAACAATAAAGCTAAACATAACAGACTTACGATAATAAGTACAGTCCGTAAGTATAATGCGTCCGCGCAAAACGAATTCGAATGTCAAAACAACATGGCCGACTCTCAACTAGTCAGCAGTCCTACCGAGCCATCGGTATATGGCCAGCGGTGGTCCCTTCAAAAAAGTCTTAATATTCACTTGTGGTTAGTTAGTGAACTCTCGTCCGAGAGAATCTGGAGAAACGTTTTTGGTGCGTAAACCATAGATAACTCCAAATATTAATTTCCGTTGGACTTTTTGATTAGGGCTTACGACAGGATTCTCAACATAGGATTTACTCTAAAAGCGCCGTTTGTTGAATCGCTGGGCTTCAGCTGTCTATTCAAGTGGATTCCGGTCTTTGGAAACCAATATAACAGTTAAGTTAACATTAATACTAACAACCAACTTCAAAATGTGATACTTACCGTCTTGCAGATGCAAATTCTAGTCGATAAAATGATTATAAATTGCATTTATTTGAAATACGAACAAATTACCTGTCAAGCTGTCGACACGAACAGCTTCTTGTTTTGAAAGCAACACGAGCAAGCGAAGCCGTTTGAGTTAATCCAGAAAACATGAATTGCACGGTCTACAATCAACGCCACATCAGTCAGTGGTGGTTCATTCCCGTAAATACGTATTCCTCTTCCTGGAGCACTTTCCTCCGAGCTTCGCGCTGTATTCATCTTCAGAATCGCCGTTAACGCGATAAGCTGTCCTTTCGTCATTTTGCCGAACATCTTGGTGATGGTGGCAGTGCAAACCAAACGTCAACTTCGCACCAAATCTAACGTATCACTCGCCTGTTGAGCCACAACTGACCCGGCTTGTTGTGGGACTTGTTGTTCAACCTTTGCAAATCGTCCGCTATAGCTTTATGCTCAAAGGTGAGACTGGCATAAACTGCACCAGGGTAGACAAGATAACAACAGCTATAACCTTAAGGTGTGTCATAGTGTCACTTAATCATTTCGTTGTGTTGAGTACAGAGCGTTATCTCGCTACAAAACACTGTCTCTTTCGCGCACGAGAACCTTGCTACTGAGGTGCGTAATATCGTAGCTTCTTGCCTGGCGTGGGCTGCCGCGATCATCCCTCCGATGGAAGACTTCTGGCCAGCAAACATACATTATGTCGCAAAATTGGCAGTTCTTGTTACACAGTTTATCCTTTTTGCGTTAGACGTTTATTTTAACGTTTCTGTATACAGGGAGTTCCGCCCCAACGAAAAACAAATAATTGCTAATCAAGTTTCCACAGAAGTGAAGGAGAAGTTACTCTAGAATTACTGAAAAACAATTCTCCGATGTTTGATATCCCTCAAATGTTAATTTGCTGAAATTAACTTTAAGGCTATAAGCCTAAATGAACGTTCATTTCTAATCTCCCGAGGATGCTCTGCCACAAAAAAATCACTCGCTCACGACTTCCGACAGCTAAACAGGCTAATACGACGGAAGCTTCTTGGTTTGCAAAATATCGCAGAGATGCAATGAAGACAGATAAATAACCATTTTTTTTTTCAACTTCAAATAAAATTAGTTACTACTTATGTCTAAAGTCACTCATTGATATGATGCTTTATTAAATCCATTTTGAAATCACTGGTTATCCTTGCAATCTGATTGGCTCTCAATGGTGCGATTTATTCACGAATCGCACTATTTTTTGCTCTAAATCGCATCTTTTTCTCAGCCATTGAGAATGGGACAGTAAAACAAAACAACAAATCAGATTTCAATATTAGTTTAAAGTAAACAATAAAATTTCAGGAAAATGAAAGACAAAAAGCCATTGTGTGGAGAATTTAGCAACTAGTATTGCCAAAACTCTGTTGTTATTGTGTTTTTTTTTCCAAAAAAAACTTGACGAATGTAATGAATTACAGTTTCTAAATGACGATTATCAGCTCCTTCAGGCTGAACACCTACTTTAATGGAAGTTTCCAACTTTTAGTGTCCATTTTGACGAATATTTTGGCGATTTTTCTTCAACATCTGCTCAAAATCCGTATGATACCGAGTCCCGTAAAACATAAAAAAACGAAAACCACACAACAACAAATTCAGGGCCATCTCAAGAAGGTAGATGTTTCCAGGTTTCTGGTAGTTTCAAACGAAGCAACAAAACAGCTCAACTCTGTCGCTGTGAATAAACATAGTCAAAATACGCCCCGCTCCACAAAACAGTGAATGAATGAACGTCTTACGAAGCTGGTGTTAGTTCCGCCATCTTGGAGATATCTTGAAACAAATGGCGCCGCAAGAACTTGACAAGGTCCTGAGTATTGAGTCCTTCGCCGATGTCACAAAAAGAAACGGAGGTGATAACGAGCTGGACTCCCTTAAAATCATGCCATTAAACGGTATGAAAGAAAAAAAACGTACCATCCACTGGGCATCGTGCACTCGAGGGAGTTTCACAACTCAAAAGAAATCCATCGCAGAATTACGCAGGATGCACCTTCAAATTCCTTCTGCAAAGACAATGAAAAGTCTCAGCCTCAACCACAGAAGAAAGAAAGACCTTCCATCATTGATTCAGGCGACGAGAATTGAACTTTTCTACCTGAAGCAGACTATTTTCGTTCTGACTTCAAAACCGCTTGTTTCTTTGTCATGCTCGGATGAGTTTTCGTCACATGACATCGTTTTGCATACTAAATGAAACGTAAAGGCGTTTCCGGTTCCGCTTTTTTTTTTTAACAAACCCGCAACTGGAACAATATACCAAAAGTCTAAAAATTAAGGCGATAAAATTGTGTGATTTCAAAATGGATCTAATAAAGTGGCAATTGAACTTCGTGTCGTGCAATTTTGGTCTGAAATCATACTTGTGATTTCAAATCGAACTCGCGCTGCGCGCTCGTTCGATTTTGAAATCACGCGTATGATTTCAGACCAAATTGCACTCCACTCAGTTCAATTACCATTATAAATACTCTACATTCTGAATAGCTTGTAGTAAAAGATACACAATTATCAATGTGTGTCAACCATGCTAGGCACCTGATAAGTTACACGCATGAAATCAGACTTTAACTGTTATACAACATTTAAACAAGTAAACAAAACCTCTATTGGGGTTCTTTTCACCTTCTAAAGCAATTTGACTTATATATTATAATGTTCACTTGATACAACAATAATACTGGTGTGTTTTGTCCATGCTTGATAGTCAGTATAGACTTCCCAGGAAATGACTCTTTAAAGCATCTCTAAGTTTCAGCATAGCAAGTGTGGAACTCACACCCTCTAATGAAAAGATCAAAGTCTTTGTATCACACTCTCTGAAATTCCCTGAAACATGGAGGGAAGAAAGGTCCACTGAGGAAAGTAGACACCACTTAGCACTTTCCTGGTTGATTTGCTTTGGCCCCAAAAACATTTATTTGGGTCATGATGATTTCCCAAATTCATGATGAATTCCCAAATTCCCGAGACAGTAAAGAACATCCCACATCCTATGCCCAAATTTTGGAAGTCAAATCCTGTCAAGATATTTTGAATTTAGGGATTTCCGCACCATAGTTTTGTCGAATTCCAGATCCTGACAATACCTTCCAGACCCAGCTAAGTGTAACAAAGTCAATTATCGCTACTGACCAGGTGAAGGTAATATCTGCATACGAGCCAAGTGGCCCATCAGGCCGGAGCTTATTCCGGTTTCTTTAGCATGAAGCGACTAGGAGTACTTTTACTTCCCCCTGGATGTGATGCTAGTCCATACAGCTGTAGCAGGGTTACCCCCCCGCCCCCCCCCCCCCCCCACCCCCAGCATTAAGCTCACCAGTACCCAATTATACACCTGCATTGGTGGAGAGAGGCACTGTGACAGTGTCTTACCCAAGAACACAACACAATGTCCCCGGCCAGGGATCGAACCCGGGCTGCTTGATCTGGAGACAAGCGCAGTAGGCATGAGGCCACCGCGCCTCCCACTACTGACAATTTGAAGGATAGTGAAAAACATAATTGCAATGAAGTCGTCCAGTATACCTGGAACAATGCTCCAATGTTATAAATTATTGAATATTTAAATGAAAGTGATCATATGATTGCAGAGCCTTGTGTGTTTTAAACACCAAAGACATGACCCAAATACCTACTTTGGTACATGTAAAAAAACAATCGCTAATTTGCTCTGAGCATTAATTATTAATTATAATGTATGAATGAACAAAGTTTAAAAAAATGTAAAAGTGCTTTTAGAGGAATCCAGAGGAATGGGAGTGGTTCAAACCAAAGACCCTCAGACAGTGGAAAGAGAATAGATATTTTCTGAGAAAATACAATTTGAATTACAGGTATATTAGGCACCAGCCTATGAAACTATAGCTATTATAAAATCATTTGCTTTCAGTATTTTCTATTTGATCGAGAGTTATGACATACAAATACTCGACAAAGAAATTTGAAAGTCCTTAAGTGAGGCAGAGGAATATTTTCAGTTGGATGTGGAAGCTTATTTAAGTGAGGAGCTCTTGAAACAGCCTGTGGGAAATTCAAACACTTATGACCTCAAATCAGCAAATGCAATGTCAGGAGAATTCAATGTCATGATCGTTCAAACACTCGAAACCTGAACCAAAAGGGCAATGTAAAAATCTTTCCTTAAGCTAATCTTAGATAACAAAAATCCACAGCACTCCAGAAACATAAATATTATCATCCATACAAAATTAAGGACTACTATAACTTTTCAATTAAACAGACCAAAGGATAACATCAGAGGCTTCAACCATGAAACTTTTTGTTGTCATATGCATTACTACACACATCAAGATCCAGTAGTTTAGATGATGGCAAAACGATCTTCTTTGGCAACAAAGAATCAAACTGCTATTAGGCAACCTCTCCACAGGCAGCTACAGGCCAGCTGCCAATCTTCCAGCCCGGTGTAATTATGTTACAATTATCTATCTTGAATTACATATTTGGATGGAGAATGATCCACAAAATATTGTTTATGCACAGTGAAATAATTGCGAAAGACAATACAGTGCAGTTTGATAATTTATTGCGTGTTTGTATAAATTTATTGCTTCAGTACGAAAAATTTATTATGAATTTAAAATTTACAACCGTATTGGTTCGGTACAGAAATCCCACGATGCGAACCCGTATTGTTCGAGAATACGGGCAAATCCGGGAGTATCGTGTTTTATGAAACGAGACGTGTCTGCCGCGTGTCAGGAACTGTTTTTTTCCCGATTCGGTCTTTTTCCGTAGCAGGGAAAATCCGTTCTCCGGAAACCTCACTGAAACGCGGTTTGTCAAGGCCCGAAAATTGTCTTATTCGTCCTGATTTGCTACGAATAACGGCGCACCGCAGGCGAGCACAAACCATCAAGTTTAGAATTTTTACTCTCATCCCTTGTTATTATTTTTGGGTTTCGAACGAAGTTCCACGGTACTACAAGTATAACGGGAGTCCGGTACCCGAAACTGCACGGTACCTTAACTGTCAATATCGGATATTCCACGGTACGTGAAGTATCATTTGGGATTCCCCTATCGGATATTTCACGGTACGTCAAGTGTCACTCGAGATTCTCCTATTCTTGGGTTTCACGTGACGTCACAAGCTTTGATCAAATCAGTGTCCGCCATGTTGGTGTCCCACGGGTGTCAAATTTATGCTAATAATAGTCCATTTCTACAGTGAAGCTTCTCTATTATCGCTCTATTATTTCGACAACTACATGAATTTCCAGAAAGAAAAAAGCGATAAAAGTACCGGGCATTCCAGTGCTCTCTGAGTATGCCAAAAGCTTAGAGAGTCGAGTAAAGGAAAGATATTCGCAAAAGATCTCGGTCATCGGGGTTGACCCCGCAGGCATAACAGCCGAGCAGTTCAGTCCAGAATGCTTGAGGGTCCCCAATAGGTTTGGCGGGATGCGGGATTTGGCTTTTTTTCGCCGTGATATTCGGGATTTGAGCTAAAAACAGGGGCGGGAAGCGGGAATTACAATTACGAGCGGGAGCGGGATTTCGTGTTTTTATGGGGTTGGGATGCGGGATTCGCAAGAGGAATAGAGCGGGATGCGGGATTTCAATTCTTACGTGACCTCATAAATTGACCAGCCCAAAAGCCGCACGTTGGGCAGAAATGAACCTTTTGTGCGTATAGCTGTGTCAGGTTTCAAGTAATGAGTAGCAACGGCTCTGTACCCTGTCAGGTTCGGTCAAACGCATCCATTATCGCTTGACTAAGTTGGTATCATGAGACTGTATGAAGTCTTTGAGTCCAATTGCGATCCTCTGACATCAATGACATCTATCCATTTCCCACATCTTCGACGCTTGCAAATGTAATCTTGACCTTCCCCCCGCGCCCCCCGTCCTTTCTAGTTTTTCTAGTCTTTCGACCTTTTCTAGAGCGCTTGTCTTGGCCAGGATGGCCACAATGGATGTCGGTGATAGTGATTTACCAAACGAAGTATGAGACATTATAAATTGCGTCGCCACATATGTGCGAGCGGGAATGCCTTCATTCGGAAAGAAAAGTTCTGAGCCCAGATTTCAAGGAAAGTGAAGACGCTGAAAGCTTTGAAAGAAACTGTCAGGTGTGTTTACGGGCCATCCCTTTAATATGGTGATGAAAAATCGTTTTCTTTCACTGATACGTAGACAAAAGAAAACAAAACAGTAAACAGTTTACAGAAAGAAACGTTATAATCATTTGTGCTTACTTATCTGCTACCTATTGAATCTTTTTGTGATCTTTTATGCGATATCTATTTTTACAGTTTCTGTGTTAATAATTAAATTAATTATTAAGTTAAAAAATTAATAATTAACATTTACTTATAAACAAATTAATAATTAACACAGAAACGTCTTTGAAAAGTAGGCGGGATCGGGATTTCCAGGCAAAAAAGGGCGGGATGTCGGGATTAACAGTGATAAATGGGCGGTAAAGTGGGATTTGAGAACCCTATTGTGAACCCTCAATGCTTGCCTCCTGTGGAAGTCTCGGACTTGCTGAGTTACCTCGCTCTTGAGACCAGCTTCTACACCAACAAGTAGTTCAAGGCGTTCAAGAGTCTGGAGGCGTTTAATCAAATGGTGTCGGGATTTGTAACCTCAGTTGTAGGCAAAGTAATCGCCGGCAAGTATGTCGTGAGAGCAAGCGTATGAATGATCCTTTAGTGAACGTTCGGGTCATTTTCGAAAATGATGGGACTATTTTGTCAGCCCATTGCTTGGGATGCAAAGCTGGACTGGCTGAGTCATGCTCACATATCGCGAGTGTTTTATTTTATTTAGAGGCAACTACACGAATTCATGGCAAGCTCGCTTGCACGCAGGTAAAATGCTCATGGATTTTGCCGACATATGTCAATGAAGTGCCGGATGCGAGGGCTAGGGACATCGGTTTTTCATCGGCTAACAAGCTCAAAGAAAAGTTCGACCAGAAAATTGAGGATCTACAACAGCCGCAAGCCTCGAAGCATGTAGCAGCTTCTAGTTCTGGGACTGCATCAGCCAGCGCCTCAGCGCATGCAGCG